>NW_028258305.1:39770227-40073257 GCF_053883595.1 Heterocephalus glaber
ATATTTATTGAATGGTATTGATCTCCTGTGTATTTTTAGTTTTGTGATGTTGATGTTTGCGTTTTCTGATGGAAATGTGATTTTGTGTGATACTGATCACAAATGGAGTGCCTTTTCCATTCAAATGTAACTGTCTTTCCTGTTTTATCATACAAACAGAAAAACTGTTCAATTTACTTATGATAAAATGGGAGTGGAATAGGAATTTCCTTGAAAATTTTAAATTTACATCACATTAGAGGGACCCTAGAAAAAGTGATAAGAATGAAAATCAAATATGTGCTGCTGCTTATTTCTTTTCCCCTGTTGATCTATATTATTAAACATATTTATTGCATACCTGAAAAAAATTAAATAAAAAAAAATATATAAAAAAACCCCACAGGTGACAAATGAGAGCTTAACACAGTATCAAAGACAGTACCCACCCCTCTTCACTCAATTCTTAAAACCTATCAAAAGCTATGGGTCTTGTGGGAAGGACACTACTTCTACTTCTGTCCTACACTCCAAACTACAAAAAGTAACCAAAGGGGTTACAATGGCATCCTCTTATCCACAGGGAATATGTTCCAGGCCTCTCCTAAATGTCTGAAACTGTAGACAGCACCAAGTCCCAAATACATTTTTTCCTATATACACATGCCTATGGTAAAATAAGTCACAATAAGCAATTAACAAGAGAAACTATAACAAAATAAGTACAAAACTTTTACAGTTTGAGGTGTGATAACAAAACTAATGCAAATTATTTTTCCTTTTTTACAATTTCACGAATAGAAGATTTTTTATTACTGTAGATCTTAGAAACCTCACATACAACTTTTTAATTCTTTTCTTATTAAGTTGAGAATCTATAGGAAGGACTTTAGAGTTTTTCTTTTGGGATATCTGAAATGCCAGTATCACTGTTCTTATACTTTAGAGCCATTATAAATAAAATATGGGTTACTTGAAGAAAGCGCTCGGACATCATCCTGGCCAATAAGATAACTAAGACAGCTATTAAGTGACTAATAGGCAGGGAGCATACACAGTGTGGAAATGCTGGACAAAGCAAGGATTTGTATCCCAGGCAGGACAGAGTAGGACGGCACAAGACTTCGTCATGCTACTCAGAAAGTCATGCAATTTAAAAGTGATGGGTTGTTTATTTCTGGAATTTTCCATTTAATATATCTGGATCACAGCTGACAGGATTTCAGAAAGTGAAACCACAGCTAAGGGGAGACTACTGCAATAGCTTTACAAATATGTAAACCCTTACAAAGTCACACCCCAAGTTCATTACTTAGCATTTTAACCCTTCTTTAAAACCACATTTTGAAAACTTTCACTTAACAATATCAGAGCTTTTGGCTGTTTACTTTGGTAGTATAAATACAGTTATACAAAGCAAATTTGCAATAACCAGGAAATATCTAAAATCTTTAAGTGCATTTTCCAACTTTTCCTGAGAATTACTTATTAACCTGTAAGACTGCCAATTAAACAATTGTTACTATATGTTGCCTTTACACAAGGCATTAAAATAATAACAAGTCTTGCTCCTTACCCTGAGCAGCTTGCAATTTAGCAAAAGATTTTACAACTGTGCATCACAAACTAAACCAATGTGGGTAAATTATGAGGTTAATGTAAATTAAGGTTAATACAAATTCAGATCCTGGGAAGGCTAGATTAATTGTTAGGGGAAATGGCTGGTAGAGATGGTATCTGAATAAGGCGTTGGGACATACCTAGGTCAACAGGAAGAGGGTTTAGACAGGGGTGTTGAGCGTGGAAGAAACAGCTATACAAAGGCATAGAGGCAGACTAGAGGTGAGCTAAGAAAACTGTAAATAAGCCTGGCTAGAGGGCAGCCTATATGAAGGAAAGTACTAAGAAAAAACTCATGGTAAAGGCATGATATAGCCAGTTCTTAACATAAAGGAGAAGATGTTGAAAGTTAGACCTTACAAATAACAAAAATATACCCTTCCTTACTAAGTTTTCCCACTGTATCCTAGATTTCTAGAGTAAAAATACTTTATTTGCAAACTAGGTACAAGAACTCCAAAGAAAAATAACTTGACTGATGGGGGCAATAATGTTTTTCTGAGCTGGCAATTTCTTGCTTATGGTTTAACTAATATACAGTGGCACCTCGGTTCACAAACACTTTTGTTTGGAAACAATCTGACTTGCAAACAAAAGCATTTGGCGAAATTTTGTTTTTGTTTGCAAACTGCATTGGGTACAAACACAAATGTGGACATCTTTTTCAAAATCATAGAACAAATTAAGTTCATGAACTGAGGTGCCACTGTACTCATTTTCCCCATATCTTGAGACTGTTTCATTAACTCTTTCTTATTTGTTTATTGGCAATACTGGGGATTTCCCCAGGACCCCACACATGACAAACAGGCACTCTATCACTGAGCTACATTCCCAACCCTTTTTAAAAAATTTATTGTGAAACACAATCTTGCTAGGTTGCCCAGGTCAGCCTCAAACTTGCAATCCTCCTGACTCAGCCTCCCAAGTGCTGAGTGGCTACTCAAGAACCAGTATTTGCTCAATTGTTTACCTATTCTTTTCTTTTCTGACCCTATTTGTCCCTGCTAACCACTCACTCACCTACTCACTCTTCTGCAGTGAAATACACCTGTAATAATAACACTAATAGCTACTATTTGCTGAGTCCTTGATATAGTGCAGGCACCACAGTTAATTCTTTATTAACAGTATTTAATATAATCCTCAAAACAACATTATGAAATAGCTGTTATTACTCCTATTTTATAACTGAGGATACAAATTCAGAGATATTAAACACTGTGCTAGCTGGTGAGTGGCAGAATCTGGGTTCAAAGCAGAGTGCTTGACTCGAGAGCCCTCGACTCCTCCAGTTCACTGCGCTACCTCTAGCAACTTACCTACAGCCTCTTACTAATTCAGGTCAGTATTTTCAATTCAAAAACAGGATGTTCACTGTGCACCTGCTACTGTAAAATCCTGTTCTAGGTGCTGTCAGAGATGTATAAATAAGTGAGAGAAGTCCTGTGGATTATTGATATTAATAATCTCCCACACTTGAGCATAGGCAGCTGTATCGTATCAGTTTGAGATGCCTGCGATTCATAACTTAGAGCAAATACGGTTAGAGCAAGTGAAAATGGCTCAGCATATGAATGTTGGATGGCGAACACATCTACTCACAGACAGAAATCAGCCAACCTTGACTACATGACTTACAGAGAACTTTAATAATATATTTCAGAGTCTGTAAAAACTCTCTCTGCTGATGAAAAATCTGTCCTGTCAGAAGTTCCCAACCAAATCTGCTTATAACCCACTTTCAATGAACCTCAGACTCCTTTGAAGTAGAAAAAGCTACTAAAGCATTTAGCCAACAATGAGCACATTGTGAAGCTAGTCCTTATGAAATTCGTTACTGATGAGTATAACTTCTTGATTAGAACACAAGTGTGAAATCAAACTACAACTACCATGTAGCTGGATATTGTACACCCACTTGAAGCCCAGGGTTCACATGGAGGGAGTCACAATTTTGAGCCCAGTTTACCTAAGTTTCTCTTAAGTATTTTGAGGCACAGTATTCATACCACAAATTACACAAATAAGACCCACAAAAAGATTGCAGTAGCAAATGCTTATCTGCTTGTACTCTGATATCAAAACTACAACTACAACAAATATTTAAGGAAACAAAAGTTAATAAATGGAAATAATTGTAAGAGTTCATGTGTGGCAAAAGACAGCAAAATACATTGGTTAGCAAGTAGAAGCACCAGGCTATATAATATGAAGATGCTGACACTTACTGCTCAATTCGGGGTGACAAATACAGCTTGGGGTACACCTGGGTGGCTTCAGTGTCCTCAAAACTGACCGAAAGGAGGGCCACATCTTCTCCAGGATCTTCATTTACATCCTTAGACGGGAAGTGAAAAACATAATGTCATGAGCACCTGCTTAATCAGTGATGAGCTCACAGTCCACTGGCATGGTAGCCATGGGTGTGAGTTCCCCCTTATTCCAACCGAGGACCTTGGTACATCCTTGGCCATGTGCCTTGCCATTCCTCTGGAGGGTGGCCCTCAAAGCCTCTGACCAGCCTACCACAAGACCCCCCCACCATCTCATTTGTTCCTACATCTCAGGCAGGAGAAAGGGGTAAAACTGTTAGTAACAAGGAATTAAATAAAAATACTTTTAACAAACTGCAATAAATATATTTCTATAATCACAATTTATATCATAAAACACTGAAAAATGCTAAAATACCCTGTAATTTTATCAAGCCCACCTGTACAGTATTTTATAAGCTATTTAAATAGCAAAATTTCCAGGAAACATGGCACCATGAACTATGTCACCATATATGCACCTGGCAGGAGGTTAGGTACACATCGACTTATTGAAGTGATTATAGATAGTTTACATGGGAACAAGAAGCCACATATCTTTAATGTCCAGTTAACACTATAAGGCAAAACGATTATTGATAGAAGTATGACTATTGTCAATTAATGTACTGATGTTTATGTTGAGGTTGGCTATAATAATGATAGAGCCCAGTTTACTATAATTTATAATTAAAAAACAAGAATAGCAGCAACTGGCTATCATAACCAACTCAGGTTAGCACTGATGAGACACAGATAAAGTGCCCTGAATCAAAACTATGGAATTTTATGCTCATTTACTTTATGATTTTTACCAACCACCAAGCATCTACCAGAGTTCTGAATGAAATACTAAATAAAAATAACTGATAATAGGATGTTGATTTTAATTTGTACATAACAAATTTCAGTAATCCTTAATAACTTGGTAGTGGCTCCAAGTCAAATATAAAAACTGCTCCATATTTTTATATCAGTTTATAGGTACCCAGTGGGTTCAGCAGCTATACTAGGGGTCCCAACCTTCAATCTAGGATTCACTGCTGACAGACATGGAGGACCTCAGACACAATGTCCTTCTCTGTCTAAAACCCCAACCCCTCTCTGCTTGCAACCGGGGAGGCTGATCGGCTCTGACATCTTCAGCCTCCATGCTACCTCCTATTGTGCCTATGATGTACAAGTATAACATGTATATACAAGGACAGGATCATAGTCTTACATCTCCCAAACTAAAAAATTTTTTAAAAGAAAGAAAAGAATTTCACTGGGTTCTACATACTCCTCTGGGATTCTCTCTCATCTCTCTCCTTGGATGAGCTGTCTTCACTCCTTGACTCTACTCCCCTCCCACTTATCCATAGCCCACTACAATAGTCTACAGACTCTTCCAGTTCAAGACTGCTCCCCGCAAGGCCACCCACTAAACCCAGCAAATGCTTCCCTGCCCTTGTCTTACTGGATAGCTAGACAGTATCTGACATGGATGATCACTGATCTCTGGAGACCTTTTGTTTGTTGGTTAGTTGGTTTCTAAAAAACTACATTCTCCTGACTCTTTGGCTGCTTCTCCTTCTACCATCTTTCTTTATTTTTAACTTAATTTTTTTAAGTTTTACATTACAAAAATTAGGCTTATTTGAACAAGTCAAACCATACAGAAGTTTATAAAGAAGCAGTTCTTCTATCCCCACTTACTCCCCTCCCCACCTCCCCTCCAAGATAACCAATACTAACTGCATGTGGCCTTAAACAGCTTTCTTCTCTATGATCATAAAAACACATACTTGCATATAAACAGCTCTTTAACCTTCTGTTTTGTTTTCTCTAATGGGATCATATTATACATATCACTCTACCAATTGCTTTTTAAATAGCCACATAACATTCCATGGCATGGATTTATCTTTTATTTAACCATTTCCCCAGCAACAGACTTTCAGCTTGTTCCTAATTCTTAGCCACTTGATAGTATGATGATAAATATTCCTTTAGTGGCCGGACTTATATTTCTTAATGGACAACTAAAATTGAGCTTGCTGGGTTACAAATATTTTATATTTATAACAGAATTTAATTTATTATTTCTGAAAATTTTGCAGCAATTCATATCTGGACTCATAAATTTCACATCAATATGCGAGAGCCTCTTTCCCCTCATCCAGAATAACTGGATAATGCTGGCTATCGTTACTCTTTAATTTGCTGTCAGAAATCTGAGAGCTGGAAAATAGTATCCAAATTTAGATTCAATGAGGGAGGCTGAGCAACTTTTCACTTGTTTCTTACATGTTTACATTTCTTCTGCAAATGTCCTCATTAAATTCATTGCATGTTTTTCTTTAAAGTACTTGTTCTTTGTAGTTATTTAGTAGGTTTATTAATTCTTTCCTACCCCATGTGTTAAAATATTTTCTTGCAGTCTAGTTTTTTTACTTTTTACTTTGGGTGCTCCTTTCCCTTCACAGAAAATTAAGTTTTTTACAGAGTTAAATAAATTTGGTCAATAATTCTGAGGTTATATAACTTTCTCCAAATTTTAATTTAAGTGTTATAATTTTATAGCTCTGGAATATATTTTTAGGTGGCAGAGGAAACATGGCATTGTTTTGGGGGAGAAGGTGAATGAGTGAATGGGTAGGAGAAGGAATGTTTTCTGAATGAATAAATGAGTGAGCAAATGGATGTTTATTCCCAACCTTTATTCTCCACTACCAGAGGATCTACTTTACAAAAGTTGCTGTCAAGTCTGGGAAGTAAGTGCTGACTCCTTGCTCCTCCACTGATAATCTACCAAGTTCTCCAGAACTAGTGATTTTAACAGGAAAGCCCAGAGTGGGAGTCGAAGCTTGGCTCTCACTTCTTGCTCTTTTACAGATGCTAACATATTCTACCTTGAATTTTCCTTTCTGTAAAATGAGGATGGAAATTTTAAAAAATACTTGGGATTCTCAACAAACAGAAACTACCTAATTATATAATATATGATTCATCATCTATCTAAAACTAAGGTTGAAGCTAAAGCTTGAAAAAAATCACATTCATAGGAACAAATTCATCTTGTGATCTAAGTGCAGAAGTTGTCTTATTTATAGATTGGTTACCATCAGAAAATAAGAAGAACTAACACTGACTTTCTGATACCACAGACCCATACTGAGTGTCTGTGAAAGGTCAAGGCTGGAGGCTATGATTATAAATCACAAAATCTTTCAAAAACCAAAACAAAACACCAAGGGCCACTGAAGTCCTTTTTTAACCAACTTTGTTCTGTATGCCTATGGATAAATTATAATTATTTATTTCCTTTTCCTACTTTTAAACTTTCCACTTCATTATTATTTTAGTAAAAACCAGAAATGCTTGAAGATAATCCTCAAAGGAGAAGAAATGGCCCTGGTTATAATCAACATTTATCATCTGATATCCTACAAAAAGCACATGAAACACTGGTCTGAATATAAAACTAGTTATTTTCAGGAGTTCATTTCATAAACTACCATAATGTTTTATTCCCCTTGGAGTAGCACATGAATTTTCCTTGAATTGGCATTTGATTCCTAATGGATATTAAGTTTGATTCTGAGTGCTCAAATAAGCCCAAAGAGTTCCAAAAATATAAACCCACACAGCGCTGTTTCCAGTTTCGGCAACTCTAACAGGCTTGTACATGTGTTCCCTCCCATCTGGGAAATTAGAAAAGAAGCTTTTGTACCATGGTTCTTAGAAGCTAACATTACAGATGATTATTGTAACCACTAATGGCAGCATTTGGAAAACAACGGATGGTTATAACATAGACAGGGACATTTAAAAATGTACAAGTATACATTTTCAGGGCTAGTTATCTGCACCATCCAAAACTGCCACAGGCTAAATGAGGGAAAAGATGCTCCCAGGCTAAAGTTAAATATTGTCCTCTACCTTTATACAAGTGTGTGAGGCAGTCACATACATATGGCCAGGCAGTAACAGCAATATTACTCTGCTGAGATTTCATAGTGGTTTAGGCTCAGCACTTAACTCTAACAGAAAGGGGTTTCCGTGGCCTATAGTGAGTATCCCCTATAAGGAATTCACTCCTTAGAGTCTGAAAGCTTCTCCTGTTCATTTTTGCCTCCAATCACGTACCGAACATAGTATACACACAGCAAACCAGTTGTAAAAATTAAACAATTAATGCAGGAGTGATGGAAAGAATGGGTAAGTAAATGAAATTCACCATTGAACCTGCTTTTCCAATGTGAGAAATATTTGGGTTTCAAGAGCCACAGTATAAGACTGATAGAATTAAATAGAAAATTCTTTCAATTTGTAAGATTCTCAATGTTTATTTCTTTAGTTCCTTAAGTCAATGACTAAAGATTTTATTAAAGAAAACTCAAATCTCAACCATGGTACCAGCATAGATACACAAACTAACAAGAATCAACATTTCTGTTTAGATCATAATGATTCATTTATATTACTATTCTCAATTGAGGCTCTTTGCAAATATCAAAATGGTGTGGGGGAAAAAAATACTACAATTAGCCTTGGATATGAAAGTAAATACAAGTACAATTTATCACTGTGTTATACTCCTTTGATCTGCTAATTAGTACAAGTACAGATAGCAGCCATTAAACAGGTCCCTGTATGTTGAGAACATTAGTGTCAATACTGGTACAAGCTACCAATTAACTAATTGCTGATAGACATTAACCGAACCAAAAATGTTACAAAGCACAGGTCATATAGGAAGTCTATAAAAAAGCAATTGTATTTCTCAATTCAAATGGCCTTACAACAAATCTACAACCATTACTAGCCGAACCAGTCTGGAGGCACCAATGATTACAAAGAAGCTAATCTATAGTGTGTCAAAAATCTAGTTAGCACCATTTAATTAACGTTTAAAAGGATATTAAACTAGACCTGCGATGAACCAGTGTTCCTATGGTGGCCAAAAACTAGATCTAGGCAAACACCTCATTATACAAAAGCTATCGATTTTTGACAATTTGTACAAGACCTGAAAATAGTCAAAACAGCATCTTTTTTTGAAATATACTAAGTGAGGTTTGTACTATGTGACCTGTGCCATCAGGCCTGGCCGAAGATGAGTTTGAACTCATGTATGTTGATTCAGAACCTGGACTCTTAACCATGATACTCTATCACCACTGCCACCAACCCATCAATCATCAAAGAAAGGTCTAAAAAACTTGAAAAGCCATGTGTAGGAAGGGCACCAGAGAGCTACTGTGTATTTATTTTTCTCCATTTAATGTCTAAATCCTACGTGCTATAAAACAGTGGTAGTGAACCTACGGTATGAGTGTTATTGTATTTTTCTTTTAAGACAATGTTAATGTATGAGTTGTTTTTTCTAATCAAAAACCTCTGTATTCAGGTTTAACTGCGTGTTGGCACTGTGCAATGAATAGATGTGTTCTGGGTTGCAGTTTGGGCACTCATCTATAAAGGGCTCACCATCACTGCTCTGAAAGATTATGAACCACCATTTCTTACTCCTTGTTACCCAGAACAGATTACCTTATTTGCAACAGGCATTCAACAAGTATTCAAATTGGATAGAAAAGTCTATGGTTTAATGTGTTTCATGTCTACTGTTAAAAACTATTAAAATCTATAAAGGTATGAAGACTAAAGGTTGTAGAGGTCACTTTGCCAAAGTGTATTCTCTAGATCTTCACAGAGACTCAGGGAAGATGGGTAGCTTCTCCAAAGACTTTGGTAAGGACTGTGGAGTTCTAAGGCCATAATGTCAGGCTTCCTTCAATAATGTATGGTTGGGCATATTCTAGGATTAACTAACTCTACTCGGTGAAAATAAGAAGCACTGATTGTCAGGTCAGAACAGGATAACTGCAATGTTCTTGAAATAGCCAGCTCTTACAGGGTGAGCTTAGGATACTAGGACAGAGCCATTGCCACCTGCCCATGTCTTCCACAACTGACATCTTGAGTTCATTACTACTAGATGTCACGATACAATATGGAGTTAGTTTTTAAACAAATTTACATCATGCTAATTTTCATAAACAAAGACCATTTCACGGCTTTCATTTATGCAGGAATCTGCTTGTGAAGCTGTACTTTCCCTTAATATGTTGGTTATAGCTGCTGTTTATAAAGCTAAATTGAAACACATGTTGTACAAATAAACTTTAGGAGTTTATTTACATCCTGGCTCTTTTAAAATAATGATGATGAATAGATGTTGTTGGTCAAATAGTACTGTGCCATCCATCACTATAGTTAACAGACAAAGCCTTGCAGCCCACTAGCTCTCACTGAACACTGGCAGTGACAGCCACAAAGCATTTACGATGGAGCCTTTCCTCTGGGGGCCGTAGAGGCTGGGTGACAGGAAGCTTGCTGCACAGCCAGGGTCCTCGAGGTCAACCAATGACGTTTTCTTGCTTCTGCCAACTTTTCTACTCAGCAGAGCTGTTATAAAAAAGAATCTGTACCAAGGTGTTTCTCTATTTCCTTAACAACTGTAGTTTTAATGACTCTGACAGTAAGAGCCTTAGAGACTTATTTAAAGTATCACCTTGGGCAACTATTTTATAAAGCATACTGAACTAGATCTTGGGAGATCTCTGAATTATTATTTCATACAGACCTACCTATACAAACCTTGTGTCAGACTCTATCCTAGACCTCCTCACCTCCAAAAAAGGGGAAACAGTGAGCTTTAACTTAATCACATATGGAACAGATGTGAACACCATTTGCAACATTCTTAGTATGTCACCGTAATTTAAAGAAAAGGTAGAGAAAGTTTCTACCTAAATCCTTTAGATAGCACTTTGTAGAGGACAAAAAGACACAGATTTGAAGTGGCAGTTGATATAGTGGACATCTGTGAGACGGCTGCCTGACCCTTCATCCGTTCTTGGGAAGCCCCTGCCTCTTCTAGACCCTATTCCCAGGTCTAGACTCTTAGAGTTTGTGAAAGTGTTATCAGTTCCTAACCCCCTGGGAACAGCTGGTTCATCTGGAACAAGACTGGTTCTTTCCTCAAGATTTGTGATGAAGGATAAACCAGTTCCCCTGCAGAGCCAGAAGAAACTGTCAGCAGCCATATTCCCAACACATGGAAGAGGTTGTGCTATAGCAGGGGAGAATGAAGTGGACTCAGAGAGAAACCAAGAAAGGAGAAAGGCCAAAGTCCTGGCAACATCCATATTCTTCGTTCCCATGGGTGTATGTCAAGCTGTGTCCTTGCTCTTTCAGTGGTTTGGCTATTCAATTTACTTCTGGCTTTAGAAAGCAAATAAATTGCCCCATGTGCTTAAGCTGGTTTTCCTTCACTTATAAAGAAACATTTTATCTTGTAAATTATTAAACTGACTAATATGGATGATACCATAGCAAATCAAATTTTTACTGAATTCGCTGCTCAAAAAAGGACTTCATCCCTGGGTCATCTGAACACTAATCACTACATATTATGGAATGCTAGGCCTCAGAGGACAAAAATGGGCCACGCACACCTCCACACCTGAGAGGGGAAAGCTTTGCTAAACAATCTCCACAGCACCAGGCCAGAGCTGCAGCCAGGCTGTCTCCAGACTCACTGCTTCTCATGAAACAGCATGCCAACCCACCCTGGGCCTCAGATCACTTTTTCCTCCCTGCTTTTTCTCACCCAAAGGATGAAAATGTGTAAGAGGTATCCATGCTAAGGGCAGAAAGTCCACAGCTGATGCCATCTGAATATACACGAAACGTTTTGCAAGTTTGTCTCCTGCAATTTAAGAACTGCCTAAATATGGTGAACTTTTAGCTTTAAAAAAATTTTTTGCAAAGACATTGCATGCTTTTGTTTTTTCCATATAATATGCCAAATATGGGCATTATGGGAAGCATCAGGCTTGTACAGCTTTTGCAAATGTATGTGAAAGTGCCAAGCACAGAACCAAGCACAAAGAAGGTATCTGACAAATGTTAAAACTTCTCCTGATCCTTCCAGATTCTTGGTCTGCTATACTTTCCATTACCAGATCATTCTTTCTACTATTAAAGCTATACTCTGTCCTCTCCTCTCCATGTTGCCCTGAGTTCTGGAATTTAGAGATGATTCTCTGTGTTAGGACAGAAGGGAAAGGATCCTAAAAGCCAGTAACACCTTGCTCAGACTGTCTGGTACCCATGGTAATAAGACAATTGGTTATTTCCAACTTATTTCAGCCATCTGGACCCACACCCTTATTAACTGGAGACCAGCACAGGCCGCATGTTATAACAGAGAATGGAGCCTACCAGAGAGTCTGCCCTTGAAGTGATCAGTGATCTCCTGATTTGTGACACTGGCAGAAACTAAAGGAAGCCTTGAGCTCTGAAAAAAAAGAGGTTTGGCCCATATCTCTCTGGGAGTGGCTGTAGGAAAAGGTTCTGGGTAAAACAAAAATAAGCTCCGAGAAGCAGAGTAAATACCGTGCTTTTCTCCCAGCCTCAAAAGCACTTCCCTGTCTGCACTGATTTAGCATTCAAGCTCCTCCCAGCTACCTTTTCAACCTCACATTCCCATTACTCCTAACTGCATAGGTTCTCATGCTCCATGCTGTCATTCCATTAGGTCTTTATCTGCCATTCAAGCCTCAACGCCTTCTCCCAGCCCTGCATCCCCCAACTCCAAGTCTCCAAATTGGACCTATTCTTTAAAGTCCAAGAAAGATGCCAAATCCTCTTATGAGACCTCTCTCTGATGTAATGGTTTCTCCTGTGCAATATTTCACATCTATAGCTATACCTGTATATGGCAATATGTCCTTGTGTCTTTTGTGCTTTAATGTTGTTTACATACATGCTCGTATCATTTCTCTGATTAGGTTTCTTAAGAGCAGTGACTGTGTTCATTATTGTATTCCCAGTATGTAGCATGATACCTATCCCCAAAATATCCCGATAAATGCTTGATAAACAAACGTATAAATGACTACATACGTTTGCCAATAAACTACTGATTCCAAAGTAGATTTTACAAGCAAACTTCCATATTAGAAGCAGCAAAGATCTGTGAAGTATTAACTTTACTTTCCAATATATCTATCATTTGGTGTGAATTCAATCAGAGTTAAGTCATTTTTCTCCAGCTTCAGATTATCCCTGAAATAATCCCCAATACTACCAAAAAAAAAAAAAAAAAGACATTGTCACTAACTGGAGTAGAAAGAAGCAAAACTTCAGAATGGGAAAAAAATTTTCAAACCACATGTCTATAGAGAATATCTAGAGTACATATATATTAAGATTCAACAACAAAAAAATGAACAGCTTAATTTAAAATGGGTAGAGTAATTGAATAGGTATTTCTCCAAAGAAGATTTACACACGGCCAACAGACACGTGAAGAGATGACTAATCCAAACTACAATGAGATACCACTTCATACATATTAGGATGGCTACAGTAAAACAAACAAACAAACAAACAGAAAATAGCAAGTGTCAGTGAGGGTGTGGAGAAATTAAAACACTTGTACACTACTGGTGGGATAGTGAAATGGTACAGATGCTACAGAAAACAGTATAGTGATTCTTAAAAAATTAAAAATAGAATTACCACATGATCCAGGAATATCACTTCAGAGTATATATTCAAAGAACTGGAAACAGAGTCTCAAAGAGATATGCACGCACCTATGTTCACAAAGCCACGTTATTACAGTAGCTAAAACATGGAAGCAACCCAAGTGTTTATCAACAGATAAATGGATAAGCAAAATATGGCAGAGACATACAATTGAGTGACACTTAATCTTAGAAAGGAAGAAAAATCTGATACATTACAATGTGGATAAACCTTGAGGACATTACATTAAGGGAAATAAGCCAGTCACAAAAAGACAAATACTAGGGCCGGGGATTTAGCTCAGTGGTTCTGGTGCCTGCCTCGCAAGCGCAAGGTCACAAGTTCGATCCCCGATACCCAAAAAAAAAAAAGACAAATACTGTATGATTCCACTTATATGTGACATTTGGCATAGTCAAAATCATGACAGAAAGTAGAATGATGGTACCCAGGGGTTTAAGGGAGAAGAGAATGGGGAGTTGTTTGATGGGGTCAAAGTTTCAGTTTTACGAAATGAAGACATGAAAATGAATGGTGGTGATGGTTCCACAACATACATATGTATAAATACTACTGAATTGTACACTTAAAAATGGTGGAGTTGATATATATGTCATGGGTACTGTATCACAATAAGCAAAAGTGAAGGAAAAGAGTAAGTTTCTATGGCATATTTCAAAACCTCAGAGAAAACGGAGGAAGAATCACAATACAGTAAAGTATTTTTCAAATATGCTTCATTCTGGTCACATCCATAATGTCTGCAGGAGCCAGAGAAAGGGGCCAAGTGGAAAGAGGAGCACTGGTCAGACCATCCCTTTTGGCTGTGTGATTATCAGCGAAACCATCCCATTGGCTCTGCCAAGGATGGAGGATAAAGAAAACCAGGAGAGGTAAGAAAGGCCTTGGAGATCTGGCCCAGTCACTGACACCTGTATTCTGAGGAGAAGTGGGGATCATATGTAGTGTAAGAGCATGTGTCCTGAGAGCAGCCCAGGGAAACTCGAAGGGCAGGTTTTCGGGACCCTGGCCATCACTTTTAGCTAGAGTGACTACTATCCTCTGTGGATTATAGAATGAGTAGTGGAGGAAAGATTCTGGATGTAAAAAGGTTTCTAGTTTATTAAAAAGAAAGGGTTTATTAAAAAGAAAGTGATTCCAACACTGATGGATTTAGACACACTGTGATAAGGGAAGTGATTTATCCAATGTTATAGCTAACAACCCGTCACCCGGCTGAAACCAAAGCCAGCACTGCTGACTTCCTGATGCAATGCTTTTTTTTTTCTTACTATATCATCCTACTATATCCAAAAATGAGGCCTATGTGAATCAAAAAGGAAACACAAGATCCCAAAGAAGAAGAATAGATCAAAAGTGTCTCTACAGTGAATTATGAAGAGTAGAAATATTCATATGAGGAAAGACATATTAATAGCTCCATAAATGAAAAAATTATAAATGTTGGACTTAGCATAACTCTCGAGTAGGTGGATTTGTTAGAACTTTACTAATTATAGAAGTGCTCGTGCTAGATTTAGAAGGAGTATAAATTGAGTTAGACTATCATTGGCTTGGGTTCGTGAGGAATATTCCTTTAATTTCTAAACTAGCAGGTTTAGATAGAACATTTGCAGTTTTGTGCTTATGAACAGAAATTGTGACATTTCACGACACATAATGATAACAAAAGCATTGAAGTATCCCAGCAAGATGTAATTCTCCAGGGAAGCTATTAACAGCTTAACATTTCTAATTTACTCTGGAATGTGGATTCAACATACTGAAAAAAGTTTATACTAAATAGGTATCCAAGAATGTAATTAGGATAGCAGAGTATGTGGGGCCATTAAGCTGTACTTCTTGGTTCAATTACTTAACCAAAGTTGATAAAAATACAAAAAACCTGTATAACAATCCAAAGCAGATTTCACAAAAACTATGTTTTAAAAAACAAAGAAAAACTATGTTAAAAACAACAACAAAAAATTTAAAAAGAACAAAAAGGCCTTCCCAATGCCTTCTAAAACATTCTGGGCTTTCCCTCCAAACAAAACTATGGCTGGACCCCCTATGTAGGCCAGTGGAACACATATTGCAGATCATTTATCTTCTGTCTTAAATTATGCCCATTCTCCTACTAAGCTGAGTGTGCCTTTTGGGGCGTCCTTAGGATTCATTAATAGGATTTACCCATTCATGTATTAAATGAACATGTATTAATGCCTTGCTATGTTTTAGGCAACACCTAGGACACACTAGGGATATATGCTTTCAAAAGCATAACAGTTCAGTGGGCAAATAACAAGTAAATTAACCTTTAGGTTAAAATCGTTACAACAAAGGTGTACTCCCTGGCAAGACAAAGTGGGGGTGCTAAAGAGAGAGTAAAATGCAGTGTCACATGGGGCTTTTCCAGGGCAGGACGTCACTGGATGGAATCCAAGTGACCTAAGGAAATAAAAAGCATAAGGGAGTGGAAGGAAAGATGCTGAAGCAGAAAGGTGTGTGGCATAATGAAGGCACTACTCAGGAAGGACACTGGCGAGGAGTGGTAGAAGATGATGCTAGACAAGTTGAAGGCCAGACCACAAACAACCCTAATATATTTTAGTGAAGGAGCTTTTACGTTAAGAGCAACATGAAAAAGGATAGGAAGTGGGCAGTGACAGGACCAGATCAATTTACAACATCCCAAGAGCTTAGGAATGCTGGATTGAAGGAGGACAAGGTTGCATGTGGGGTGAAGGTGGGACATCAACAGTGGTCTAGAGCAAGAAGGCTGTCCACATAGAAAGAAAAGTCGAAGCAGGATTTCAGAGACTAAACAGAGGGAGTAAGGTACCCATCCAGGATAGGGTGCAGCGGAAAAAAATGGGACATTGGTTACATAGAGGGATGGATATAACATACACATGTCACATATGCATTATGCTACAGTGACATATTGAGGATAATGGGAATGAGATTTGTCACTTTCAGAGAAGAAGGTACAAATGTGCAGAGGAAAAAACAGAATGAAGCAGTGTACTGAACTAGAATTGGAGGCATCAACATGACATTGGTTATTTAATATATACAGATAGAGACCAGTATGAGCATAACAATATAATGATAGCTCCTGACTATAAACCATTTAATAAAATAGGAATTCCTAAGTTTATACTGCTTTAAATACATTCAAAGTTTGATGAAAAATGGAGCATTTATATAGTCTCAAAAGAACTTACCACAAAATATTTACCAATGAAAGAGAAAAATAAAGTGATTTTAAAAGATAGCCTGAGAGATATTATATTAACTTTCCATTGCTGTAACAAACTACTTGAGATAATCAACTTACAAGGAAGAAGGTTCATTTTGGTTCAGTTTCAGTGATGTCGATCCATGGTGACCTGGCCCTATTCCTCTGGCCTCGTGGCAACATAGTACAGTAAACGGAATCAGGAGAAGATAGAAAAGGCCTGCTGACCTCATGGCAGGCAGGAAATGAGAGAGACAGGAAGTGGGGTGGCATCGCAATACCCTCTTCAAGGGCACCTAATTTCTTCCACTGACCTAACTTTCGCCCACTAGGCCCTACCACCTAAAGATTCCACCATCCTCCAACAGTGCCATGAGCTGAGGACCAAACCTTTAACACACAGCCTTTGGGGAACACCAAACATTCAAACTGCAGAAGACACCACACCACCTTAAACAAGTGATGGACGCAATCACATCATCAGTAATGAGGCAACAGATACCATGTGCCATCTGAGAGGAGGCATGAGAGAAACACAGCTCCACTTCTACAATACCCTGCCACCGATGCATACACAGAACACAGGTGTGACGGAACATCAGACCAGCCCAAACTGAGAGACAGAATACCAAATAGCTGGCCTGTACTTTTAAAAAATGTTGGGGATGTCAAAGAAAAACCAAGGATCTATTACAGATCGAGAAGATGAACAATTGAAGGTAACACATGATATTAAAATGAATTCCTTCTGCTACCAAGAAATCACTGGAACAGTTGGTGATCTTTGAATGGGGTCTTAGAATTGGATGGTCATAATATATTAATGTTAATTTCCTGATTTTTATGACTGTGTTATTATTATTTAGGAGAATTGTCCTTACTTGCAAAAAATACATGCCAATGTATTTAGAGGTAATGGCAATCAGGTCAACAATTTACTATCAAATGGTTTAAAAAGAGTTCTTTTAGTCTTTTTACATGTATTACAAATTTGAGATTGTTTACAAATTTCAAAAAGAAAAGAAAATAGAGAGGACTAAAGGGAAAGAGAAGCTGGAATTTAAAAACAGAAGCCCATTACACATGCTTTGAAGTCTCACAGAACACATTTCTAGTTAATTGCACAGTAAAATATGTATAAGTTTCAGATCATAACATAGGCTGAGTAACTCCCCCAAAACTGCTAGTTTCCCCAAGTTTAGAATCTTCCCACCTGGCTTGGTCCTAGCAATCTACCTTGAGTGGCTGGCCTCCCCATGGGCCTGCGTTCAAGATCTGATGCCCAAAGTAGTCAAACCTAGGTTAGCAGTATTTCGTACAGATCCTGCTTCATGAGACTTACTTATTTCTACTGGGTGCTGCACATCACACATTAACTTCCATCATGAATAACCCACTAAGATAGACACTGCTAGCTCTGTTGCACAGACTTATTCTTCAACTAGTAAACAGAGTATCAGGAAACAAATTCAGACTTCTAACTCACAGCCGTGTTTCCCCCACTGCATTCCAGGACCTCCCTAGGTACAAGTCACCATGCTGCTTATTACAGGAGAGACAAATTCCAGGAGAACCAACTGTTTATGCCTTCTTCTCTTTATGCTACTGGCAGATCTGCCTCTTCTCTCTTGCCATGATTCTCCCACATAACAGCTCTGTGGTGAATTTATTTATTTGTTGGTTTGTGTGTTTGCTTTTGAGACAGGGTCTCACTATATAATTCAGAATGGCCTTGAACTCACTATGTGGCGAACTCACCTGCCTCAGCCTCCTGAGTGCTGAGATTACAGGCATGTGCCACCAGGCCTGGCTTGTGTGGTGAATTCAGAGGGGGATTTTGGGGCCATTTTCTTTTTTTTCTTTTTTCTTGTTTTTTTTTTTTGGTACCGGGGATCAAACTCCGGTCCTAGCACTTGCGCAGCAGGCAGCGAAACCACTGAGCTAAATCCCCGGCCCTCGGGGCCATTTTCTATTCTGCCCTTTCTCCTATCTCCTTAAAGAAATTCCACAGCAATTCCCAAACATTTACAAATGTGCCTTAGAATACAAAATGCTTTTTTAAAAAAAGGCTTTCTTAACATATTGCATTAAATGAGTTTATGGAGTTTATGATAACTACTTAATTGGCTAAAAATGGAAAGAACAAATGACAGAGGAGGAATATAAAACTCAATATTACTACTTAGCAATAACTTGATATTGAATAAGAAAAGCCAAAGCCCAATCTGGGAAAGATTAGGAGTTCTGGACAAATGAACATATGACTCCCAAACTTCCAATGTTTTCTCTTGGAAACCGATCTTCTAAGAAGCTCTCAGAAGTCACAGCCATGCCGGAGATGGAGCTCAGTGGCATCGCTCCTGCCTTGCAAGCACAAGGTCCTGAGTTCAATCCTGGAATCAAAAAAAAAAAAATCACAGCCAGGTCTCTAATCGGAAGAAATAAGACTGACAAAGCAACTGGACCTTGGATTCCTCATTTCTGTGAGAATTGTAACACTGTTCCCACCTTGGTGATGGCAGGAAAGTGACATATAACAGCAGAGGGAGGAGAATGAGAAGCCACTACTAAGTCAATACTCTCTCGATCGAGCTAACATTACTAACAGTGCATGTTCATAGTTCTGATTTATCCAACAGGAACACTGGCTGTAAAGCCTTACCAGAATTTTGAGATGCTTATTGGTTTTGAGTAAATATTCCCATAAAACATGTTCTGAAATGAAAATACACCATATAAGGACCATATAATTACTTTCAAAGTTCTACGGGAAAGGAAAAAAAGACACTCCCCCTAATTAAAAAAATAAAACACAACAAAAACCTATAGGCTCCAAATAGATCACTGAAAACAAGACAGCAACCTGATTGTTCAAATTAATATAGATTATTCACATTAATGTAATATAGGAACAATTTTAATATAGGAATTTGGGGAAGATACAGCGTGGCAGAGTTTCTTGTTAGTACTGGGTCGGGAGCGCAGTGGCTTTGGTTTACCTCCAAGGTCTCTCTCTCCAAAACACCAACTGCCTGACTCTATTCCTGGAACTGCTCTGACCTCCCTTTGTGTTTCAGCCTCTCACATACTACAGTGCACCAGGAATGGTGGGAATATGTGATGCAAGTTCAAAGATCCCAAAGTAGAAGACACTGCTTTCCTGCATCCTACCTACTATAACTGAAAACTGGGAACTTACTGGAATTGAGGATTTATTATGAGTCAGATGGCTGATAGCCTTTCCAACCAAAACATCTGCTCTACAAAGACACAACTGCTGCACTCCATTTCCTCTTGGATCTGGAGAAGGACCAAGTTAGAGCTTAGCCCTTTCCTTAAAGACACAGAGACTTCAAATAAGAAACAGCATCAAAGCAAATCTCTACATCATTTTTCAACTTCTACTACATTCTTAAATGGTATTAAAAATAAGAGAATTAATGTAATTTTGGGGCTTTCATAAACTGCAATCAGTTCAATAGAATAACTGAGGACTTTAACAGGTCATTCAAATTTGCATTAGCACAGTTGAAATCAATTCTTTCTTCAGTATTTGAGGAAAGAAGGTACATGAATTACTAAATGCAGTGGGGAAAGGGTCTCATTCATCATTCATTCATTCAGTGCATGTTTACTGAACATGTGTCAGGTGCTGCTAGGAACAAGTGGGGAACAGGTAAACAATGGCTCCCTCTGGGAACTTCCCTTCCAACATGAGCATCACACACAATAAACAAGTAAACAAACTCATAAGCAGTCTTCAAAATATTACCCAGTCTTCAAAAGTTACAGTGGCAGGGTGCAGAAAAACAGTGTGCATTGCAGTGTGTGAGAGGATGAAATTCAAGGAGAGGTCAGATATTTCCAGTCATCTATTTAATGTCTAATATATCCAGTCAACACTTGCCACCAAGTTTTTTTTCCCAGCAACTACAAAGTATTGAGACAGGTTTTAGGGACCAGACCATAAAATAATGGTTCAAGTTCTATGGATTGCTAAAAAAGACATATCCCTGGATCCTACCCCTGGGGATTATGATTCAGTGTGAGCTGGCCAATGAAATCTGTACTTTTAAAAAATCTTCCTAGGGACTGAACTCCCCAGCCAGGTTTGGGGTCTAATGCCCTAGAACACTAACCTACAAGCATTTAAAATTTTATCCATCAGTAAAAAAGTTTGCATTTCTCATCAGTATCTATCTATCTATCTATCTATCTATCTATCTATCTATCTTTCTATCTAGTTTGTTTGTTCTTATTTTGCTTTTTTGCACTACTGGGGATTGAGCCCAGGCCTTCACAATAAGCTACATCCCTAGCCCTTGTTTTATTTTTTGAGATGAGGTCTTGCTAGCTAAGTTGCCTATGCTGGGCTGAACTTGCAATATTTCTGCCTCTGCCTCCCATAGTGTGGGGATTATAAGGGTGTGCCGCCATATCTGGACATTTATAAGCTGTATGGATGAATTATTATGTTAATACACAATGAACACCATAAAGCATGCACAAAGAGTACAACTTCTAAGACAGTGAGGTAAAAATAAATATAAACAAAAACTTTTCCCCATGTTGGGTGGCCTGTCTGCTCATGCTGTAGCTTCCTGCCTGGGGTGTGCCAGGAGGTCTGCAAGTTCCTCACTGGGGCCAGACAGTAGGACAACCACTGGATTGGCCCACTGATGTAAGCCTGCAAAGAGGGACTCTGTGTTGGCCCTCATGCTCCTCCATGCACAGATGCAGAGAATTAGGCAGAAGGGCATTAGAATTATAATCATTTCGGTGACAAGAATTCGGGAGGCTCTGCCTCACTCTACTTGCCAATATATACCGGCCAGTTCTCAAGGGCACACAATAAGTAAGGGAAAACCCAACCTGAAAAACAGACCTCTTTCCTGGGTTCAGCGGTGATAACTCTGCTGTGTCCTCTGTTTGACTCGGGCGTGAATATGCCCATCCATGTTAGATTTCAGGCAATGTGGTAGTGTAGGAAGGCCACAGACTGGGGAGTTAAGACTAATGAGAATCATGGCTCCACTGCTTCCTTGCTAGGTCAACCAGGATGGATAAGTTATGTAAAAGCCGGTGAGCCCATTTTCTCAACTGTAAGGTGGGAAGAGTTCTAAAGCTGCTATTATCAGTAACAGCAGCCACCCCTGTAACCATCCTCATCACCACCATCACCCCAGATCATCTTCGACTATCTGACCCACCTTTCCCAGCTATGGACAACAAGCATGGCCCTGTTTCCTTGGAAATGATACCTATCTATTACCTTCTGTGCATTAAATTCTGCTGGCAAATTCTGACCTGTCTGTACAGAATCTGTTTCTTGTCTGGTCTCTGCTATCTCTGCCTCCTGGAACACCCCCACCCCCAGCCCACCCTGGCCAGGCTGTGCATATGTCCCCTGGACTTTGAATTCAACAGTATACCTCATGGGGCAATAGCCCTCACCTGCCCTTCCATTTGGTTCCTAACTTCCTGGCTGTTGTCTCTCTGCAGGCACAAGATCTCATTCAAACACTTACAAGTGATGAAATCACTCACTGAGTTTGGAGATTAGAAGGAAATATTCAAAAGGATCTATTCATAACTGCAGGAACGGACACATACATGCACCGATTGGGAGAATATTTCTGCTGAATATTAAAGTCAGTCATTCTCAGGAGAATCAGACCTCTTAAACAAAACCTTTTCTAACTATCTGTATTACTATGGAATGAAATCAAAACAGTTTTTAAAAATCTATCTAAGACTGGGGCCAGGGATTTAGCTCAGTGGCACTCCGCTTGCCTGGCAAGCACAAGGTCCTGAATTTGATCCTCAATACCAAAACAAAACAACAACAAAAAATCTATCTAAGAGCCAGGGATGTAGCTTCATGATAGACCACTTGCCTAGCATGTGCAAGTCCCTGGGTTTGATCCTCAGCACAAGGAAAAAACAAAAACTATCTCAAAGAATCCAGAAAATAAGCCAAGAATCAATACCACAGTAAAATTAGATAGGCCAAAAAAAAAACCCAAAACCAAAATTAAGAGCAGAACTAAACCAAACAAGCTAAGTACATGTATCTATAAGTCAAGACTGTAAGTTAGAAAATAGTTTTTAAATTTAGGTTATTATAAATCTGGGTTATATTCTAGTATAATAAATGGAAATAGGTAAAAATGGAAAATATTAAATGTGGTTATTAAATGGAAATAGGTAAAAATTCAAAATTATAAGAGGTATCAGGAAATAGCAAACCCGAATAGATAATTTACAACAATAAAAAGAAATATTATTAGGAATTGGTTGTTTTAAAAGATGTCAACAGTCAATGAGTTTGTTGGAGAATGCTTTTTTTATTCCTCTTTATTTTTTGGAGAATGCTTTTAAACTTTCCAAAAATAGTTAAGAATATTCTTTTTTCAATCCACTTTATAAGTTGAATATGGTTTTCTATTTCCAAAAGTAGACAATATACATATATTTGAGTATAACTTTAATGATTAAATAAAAACCTTCATAAACAGAATAAAAGGCCATGTTAAAATAATTTTCTATTATGAACCAGCAGTTTTATTCTTGGATTGCATGAATGGACAAAGAAAAACAATATAATTCATCACATCAGGAAAGAAGGCATAGGAATCATATTATTAATGCAATAAGTGCTCACAGGAAACTAAAACATCTTTTTGGGTTCTTTGGCAATGCAAATATACTACATTCAAGTTATCTGGCTTTCTCCAAAAGGGTACTTAAGAGTTTGGCATAAGATTGAGCCCAGAAACTCAAATTCATCTGCATACCAACTGCAGAGCCATAGGCCAGGGGTAGTAACATTATTCAACAAAAATGATAACTCATTAATTTAATAGGAACAATTACTTAGGTACTAAGTATTCTTAAATTCATATAGTTAGTACACTATTTCCCCAATTATGTCAGTCTATTACTTTATAATTCTAAATCATAGTCACAAGGAATGGAATACTCCAAACCCCTAATATCAGTGTACTCTCTAAGGGAGAAAAGAAATTAGAACAAGGGAGGTGGAAAAACACATTTTAATAGAGCCTGATACACCAATCTCCCTCTAGGGATGACCCTATCGGTGGGAGCAACTGGAATACCAAGAGTGCTTAATGTCTGTGAGCTACATCCTCCGGCATCCACCTCTACTTTCAGATTATTCAAAGTTCGATAGCAAAAAAAATCCTTTATTTTGGATAACACTGAAATGACCGCTGTCAAAATTTGACTCTCTAACATTCTTTCCCTTGCTTTGGCTTTATACATTTTATACATGAATACATTCAGTCTAATATTGTTCACCTGGGACCTATTTCATCTCCCAGAGAGTATCACATGTTTATACCTTAATCCATTTATGTGCTGTCTATAACTTTCATGGGGTAATTTGATTCTTTTATTTCCTAGTTCTCAGAGAAGCAAGAATAGTTATATGACTGAAGAAATAATTCGGCATTAGAAAGAAAGAAGTATTAAAATGTATAAGAAAAAAAGAAATGTTGTGTTTTGTATATGATGGAGTTTGGGTTTTTTTAATCATTAAGTTTACTGGTACATTTTAGGTATACGTAATGATCACATTCATCATTGGGAATTTGTACCTGTACATGATATATCTTGGTTCTTGTTTTTTTCCCATTCCCCTCATGATGTAGTTCTTTCTATATCAAGTTTTAAAGTTATATGATTACAGAATTTAGTAAAATGAATTTAAAATAATTAAGTGTAAACAAATGATTTTAGTAAAGTTGCAGTACAAAAATCCATTTGAAACCACTACAGGCCTACATACTATGGACCACACTAGAAAATGCAATGGAAGAGACCCCATTTAAAATACTAATGAAAATTTCAGTAAGTGGGTATTAGTTTAAATCATAAAATTGGAGGCTTATTCAAACATGACATAAAGTCTGACAGCAGAACTGAAGAAAGATGGATAAATGGAGAAATATAATTTGCTCCATGCTGGGAAAACTAAATATAGCAAAGATGACAACATTCTCTAAATTATTATGTAGATTTAATAAAATACTGATTTTACAGAACTTGATAGTGGTACTAAAACACATGTTGGAAAAGTGGGCAAAAAATACCAAAGGAAAAGCACTGCAGTTATAATAGTCGTTTCAAACTATCAAACTATAAAATGTTTACAGAAGAAAACTTATTTCTTTAAAAATACACGGTATTAGTCAAATCAGAAAAAAAAACTCAAAACAGAATTCAAATATATACATAAAGGTTGGGATAAGACAAGCCAGAAGTCCTTTTATAAAGGGACAAAGTATTAGTGAACAATTGGAGAGCAAACAGTAAAGAATGAAGTTGGGCTAAAGAGTGCAATAGAGGGAAAACACATGCAGAAGAAAACAGACTAGTATATTTCCTCCAATTAAGGAAGAGAAACAACATTATAATTACCCCCCAAAAGTAGAAGAGTATCAAACACACTCTCAAATACTTTAAAAAGAAAACTCCTACACCTTCAAATAGGCCAAATACAATACTAAATATTAAAAGGACACAGAGTGCAGGAGACCCAAATGTGACAAATGCTAAATGCTAAGAGATTACTTACTATCCGTGGCATATAATTAAAGAGTGCAGGAAATGAACCAGAGAAATGTGCAACTTGACAAGACAATGAAATGTCATTTTAAGTTATCATTACATAACTATTAATTTAGCGAGGATAAATAAATGTGACAGAAAACACAATCGGACCAAGGTTGGAAGATAATACAACTCTGCTTCTGGGTCCCTCATTCCCACTCATCTCCCAGCCAATCTCAGAACTGTTTCGTGGGTCTTATCTGATTGTTTATGGTCAAGGATTCACTTTCTACACAGGCCAGTAAATGAACCTGAGTTTTATTTTCCTGTTCCCAGGTCCTTTGCTGACAGGCATCACAAGTCCCCTTTAACTGTAGCCCCTCTTGACCATGCTCCTAATCAATCACTGTAACCAGGCTCTCTTTCTGCTAGCTTGAATCCCTCGTCATTACCTAGCAGGGTTACCGTTCTGGATTATCATCCTACCCAAAGGGTCAGTTTATTTTCCAAGGCAGAGTTTTTGGCCTAACTCACCCCACAGAAAAAAACAGTCTTGATCAAACATGAAGAAATACTTTCACATTGTTGGAAATATGACAACCTGGTCTAATCTTTTCTAAGAGCAAGCTGAAAATATATAACAAACTATTCTTATTCTTTGACAAAATAATACTACTTTAGGGAATTACTCCAAGGAAATAATCCAAAGGAAAACACTTGAAACAAGTACATGAGGTTCAAAGCAACACTATTAGAAATAAGAAAGAGAAAGTGAATGAGAAAAGAAGAAAAAGGGAAGGAAGAATGGAAGAAGGAAGGAAAGAAGAAAGAAGGAAAAATTTAAACATCTAATGGTATGAAAATGGCTGATAAAACTATGAAACATTAACTAATTGAATGTTCTATAACTACTGAAAATGGCATGTATGTAAACTATATCTATGTGTATGTAAACTATAAATACATGGAAATGGTTATGAAGAATGCTGGGGAGACAGATTACAGATACTAGAAGTGAAAACTATTTGGTAACTATTTGCTTTAACCCCCATGACCACAACAAAGCCTAGAATATCTAGTATTCTCTCTGTGCTTTTCTGCAACCCATATCTACTAAGGAAAGTTGTCCCTTTTTTTTCCAGTAGCTTATTTTTTTCCAGCTAAATAATACTTAAAATTGATGCAACTTTCCTGTTTCTAAGTGGGAATATAAATGTATGTCAATAGGTTTCCAAGCTTTGCACAACTCAAAATACACAGTTCAGTTTTTTAAATAATGGCATTTTGACAAGTGTCAGCTCTTCAATCTTTGCTTTGCCTGAATACTTTCCTGTGAGACTCAACAACTGGTCATCAAACTATGAGGACTCCTACTAGGTTCAAACCAATACAGGCCCTCAACCAACAGGAGCCTGGCCTGGCATTGAGAGGTCCCCTTCCTACTAGTGAAAAATGTAGGAAAACCAATAAGGCAGAAAGGAAGAGAGAAACTGGTTTGAATCCAATCTGGGTCTGAATTCAAACTCCACTATTTAATTTCTGATCTAAGAAGTATTTAAATTTCCTGATCCACAGATTTCTCATCTGTTAAAAGAGGGCAATAATATCTACTCTAGTGGACTACTGGGAGCACTGAATGCCTGATGTTCAATATAGATTTGGCCCTTCCACTATCCACATGTGTATCAGATTCCATTGACCATGCAGAGCCTTCAGCACATGTGGCCAAGTGCAAAGCTAGCTCTTCTCCTGCTAGACCCTCTGAAACTCAAGGCTAGGTCTGAACCTCAGGTCATTTGACAGGTGACAAATGAGATCCTCGCTCACAGGACTCAACCCTTTTCCAACATCTCTTGCACTTCCTCAGAAATGCTCTCCTGACATTGCAACCCCTTGAAATGGACCCCGTGAAAATCAACACCACGACTACATTGAGTTCAAATCTATATTATCTGTAAGTTTGATTTAACAGTTCTAGTTCTCCCTCTAAAACTACAGAAAGTAATTCTGTTTGGAATAAAGCACTTCATAATATCTAAAAACAGAATGTGTTCTTTAAGCTACCTCATTTCCTACATCAACAGCCCTGGTTCTTTAAATGTAGTTGGCAGAACTTCAGATCACTCACTAGCCTAATCACCTTCCCTTGTTAGTCTTCTTCACCTACATGTCTGTTAGGATGCAGCAGCTGGGATTATATTAAAGCCCTGGAGACAGCTGTCAGAACAATCACCTTCTTTGTTCTGGAAACGGCACTTCCATTAATGAAGCCTTGTATTACATGAGATCTCAGGCAGCTGAGTCTCAAGTCTTTTCATCTGAACTCTAAATATTCTAAGTCTTTTTCACATAATAAGCTCTAAATATATGTCTCCCCATAGCCTGCACTTATTTGTGTGGTCAATGTGTTTTTTAAAGTTAAATAAAGGTGGGAAATGGAATATAATGATAATTTGCAGTTCAGCAAAAAGACAGTAAACCACAGGTTGTAATACACGTGGTAAAGATTCTGTTAGCAGGGTACAGGGTAGTATGCGAGCATGGAGCAAAGGCACCTGACCCAGACCTGCTCTGGAAAGGCTGCCTAGAGGGATGTTCTGGCTGTGCCATTTCGAATGTTTGGCTTAACTCCTAATTCCTCAGTTTCCTCATCTATAAAATGATGGGTGGAAACTTGTCATCAAAATTACTTCATGACTCTGCATTTACTCTTTGATCTGTTAGTCCTACTGCTGGGAATGTGTCCTACAAATATACAGCATGGTGATAGAGATGATACAGATATAGATACAGATATAGATACAGATACAGATAAAGAAATACAGAAGCACATAGTGGTTTGTAATACACATAGTACCCATAATAGACTGTACTTTTCTATTCTTGCAGTGTTCTAGACAGATTTTGGTATAAAGAGTTATTCTGACCTCATAGTAACCAGATTATCTTGAGGAACTGAAATTTATAGCTGATTTTAGCAATATGTACATTGAAAATGCCAAACCCAAAGAATGGGTCCTAAATTTTATGTGTAAGACAGCTGGAGTAATTATTATATACACACATTATATTGAAAGTATGTATTGATAAGATACTATTTTCCCAAGTTTGCATAATAAGAAAATTAAGCCATATTTCACTTTGGCTCCATAGTTCCTGTTTTAAATCACTTAACCTTCAGAGACGAGGAAGAAAGGTTTGTATTTATTTGCCTTTTGTATCTTCATGCCTCTCTGGCTCTAAGAAAGAAAACTACTCCAGGTTTTTTTTATTTTTCAGTTCAAGTGTAATTCTCCCACATTCTCTTGGTATTCAGTCACAGGCTGATCAAGGTCTAATGCTAGAAAGAGCTTTCAAGACAAATTTTAACATCTTCAACATTTTAAAGATGGGTGAACAAAACCAAAGATGAGAAGTAACTTATCCAACAACATCCAACTGATTAATACCACATGCAGAGTGGAACTGAGATCAGAGTCTTCTGGACCCTACAATCCAAATATCCTATTTTCCCAAACCTTGCCCTTTCCTGGTATTTCCTACGTAAGTACAACAGAAAACATTTTGAAGCCTGAGCCAGTAATACCTTAGATATCACCTATCCATTTAGCTAAAGGACTACTAAAACGGAGCCAGTATTGTTTTCACATCATGTTAAATCAAAGCAGGGTCTTCTTGGGCCCAGGCCCTCTTTTAATTGCTTTAGGACTGGAAAACAAGAGGTTCTGATGAAGATTAAAGTTCATGTGAAAACAAATTGACTTTCCTGTCTTTATATAAAATCTGAAATTAAAAATTCAATTTATAAGAGTAATATAACAAGGGGAAATATTATTAAGCTGCAGGAATCAGGAAAATAACACCATTATGGTAAATGAAAAACACTGATATACAATATTTATATAGCACTTGGGAGTTAAGAAAATGTTTTTTAGTATCTCATTTGATACTTCCCAAACCCCTCAAAGCAGAAAGATAAGTAGTAGTATCCTAATTTTCTCATGGTGAGAAAACAAATTCAAAAAATTAAGTAACTTGCTCAAGTTTACAATCATAGCAAATGGCAAATCTGAGACTTGAACCCTTATCCTCTGACTCCAGAGAACAAAATCACTCTCCTCAGGCACAGAGGAGAGTGGTTGGCTACCACTCTCTACTACCTTTGGTTGGCTACACATATAACTCACGTAAGAGTTTGTTCAGAGGTAAATCAGAAGAGATCTGTAGCTTAAAGAACAGAGATGAGTATAGCCCTCCTGGATTGATCCTGAGCTAGAAGCATACCTGTCCATTTCAAGTCCAAAACTAAATCTTCTGATAGGTGATAGATATAAGAAAGATAATAGGACATGAAAACAACAGCTAGAAGAGAAACTACAAGAGGTAATTTACTTTCTCAAAGACCTAAGTTCTTTGTGCCAGATGTAAGCACTCTCTCATTTTGCCACCTCTTGATTACTACCTTTTACTTGTGTATTGGGGGTTAAAAAGTCATAAGTATAATTTCTGTTAACAAAGACAGGTAAAATTATTCTAAGATCATCTGAACACTGGAGATGAAAAATCCTGCCTAATGCATTATATCTGTGGCTCTGTTAGCTCACCTGAAGGCATGAAAAGAATCCTAATCCAAATCCCCAAAATAATGCCAACTCATCTCACACACATAGATATACACAGGCCCGAAAATACTACAGAGCTTAAAAATGGGAACTGCTAGGTCATTTCAAAACAAACATTGACAGCATTAAAGGTGATTTATTCTGACTACATTTTCAACAGTACTTACCTGTATTGTACTAAGTGTAAAATCAGACCTATTCTGCCATTAGGAAATAGGTAGCATATTAAGCTTTCCTGTCCATAGGATTTGAAGTCAGAAGACTTTGCCTGAAGTCCCAGCTGAGCTCATACTGGTTTATGAGCCTGGGCAAGTTACTTAAAGTACATTAAAAGTGTTTTCTCATCTGTAAAATCATCATAATAAAAATTAATCCCTTTTTTTCACAAAGTTGTTATAACTTCAAAAGTAATTTCGGTTTCATCATCTACTGTAATTCCTAGAAATTTATCATTTAACTCTAACTCAAAATACGATCGTAAAGAAAAGAAAGAAAATAGGGTACCGAAGTTGAATTTTACAATCACTTGGCAAGGTCAGAGAATTTGTTAAACACCCTAAGGACCTCCAGCATCTAAACAGTGGATTGCAGGTCGAGGTCACCAACCCATACTTATTCAATGGAAAGATGAATCTGGTTCACAGTGATTTACACTTTTAATCTGCAATCCTTCCATAGGTTTGGGTCTCCAAGCGTGCTTGCACACTAGCTCGTTCCCTCTCTCTCTCTCTTCCTCCCTTCTTTTCCTCTTTCCCTCCTTTATCTCCTTCCCTCCCAAATATTGTAAAAAGAAAGAAAGACAGACAGAAAGAGCGAAAGAGAGAGAAAGAGAAAAAGGAAGGAAGGAAAGAAGGAAGGAAGGGAGGGAGGGAGGGAGGGAAGAAGGAAGGGGAAGGAAAGGAAGAAAGAAAGTTTTCTATCTGCGTCCACTGGCACGACAACAGTCACCACAGCCCTGTGCAAACAAAGGGTACTCAACACATGCAGACACATGAATGAAGGAGACATCTTCTCTCACTGAATCACAGTCACCCAGGGCTGGCAGAGTGCTCTGAAATCAAAGAATATAGTTGATAAATAGGTTCTGTATTACAGTAGTTAGGAGTGAGAAGTTCTGGTGTGCTACAGGAGAATAAGATAACTCCAAAAATAATAATGTACTATATACTCTTGAGACACTAGAAGAAAGAGTTTTGAATGTTTTCACCATAAAGAAATGATAAATGGGGCCGGGGATTTAGCTCAGTGGTTTCTCCGCCTGCTGCGCAAGCGCAAGGACCTGAGTTCAATCCCCGGTACCAAAAAAAAAAAGAAACGATAAATGTTTAAGAGGATGGATATGTTTACCCTGACCTACACACTACACAGTGTATACATGTATTAAAACATCACACGGTACCCTATAAATATGTACAGATTTTGTTGGAATGTATCACTTTAAAAAGCAAATTTAAAAAAAATAAAGGAATGTGGAATAACATTGTGACCATTTAATAATAGCCTTTGTCCCTTTTCAAAAAAGGGGGCGGGGACATGGATGCATTAATTTCATAGGGTCTTTTGACAAGTTACTGAGCCAGGCACTTGGAATACAATGGAAAACAACACAGGTTTGATTTTCCTCTAAGTGCTCCAGATTTGTTACATCAGGGTTGCACATACGTGAGCGCACGCGCACACACACACACACACACACACACACACGGACTGCGAGCATGTGAGCATGGCCTTTCGTGGCTACAGAATTCCCATGAATTCTGACATGTCAGAATTGAGATCAGAGTAGTTCAGGGATTACTTTTCCAGCTTTCCCTGAAGCTCCGAAGAACTCCTTAAGAGTGAAAACACATCTTTCCTGTGGAGCAGTGTCCCTCAGCCTTCACAGTCCAGGGAAGCTACCTGGACAGCATGGTAAGCCACAGCTGTGGGGTCCTGCTGCCAGGGACTCTGAGTTAATTGGTCTGGGGTGTGGCTGTGGGAATTTTTAAAGCTCCCCAGATGTGGCCAAGGTTGAGCCCCACTGGCTTAGAGCATCTTGGAACTTCCTGGGAATTAAATTAACAATCTGGCCTACAAGTCTCCTTGGTTGGAAAGAGAGAATAATTGCAGAAGCCCAAGAGTCATCTTCAATCACACCTGCAGTTCCAGAGCAGTTCCGCTTTGTAAGTCCCGAGGTCGGGCAGGGAAGCATCACAGTGAGTTTCAAAGTCAGCCCTGAACCCTGCTGTAAAACACTACAGCAAATGTCAGGAGAGTATTGAGGATTCTAGTCATTTAGGATTTTAAACATCTTGATAAGAAAAAACAAGACAGAAACAAAAAAGAATCTTTTATGCGCTAGTGACCAATTACAAGTATACATTTCTGTTTTCTGAGACTTCTCTGAAATACTCTTTTACTCAGCATTGTAGAGAACTTAGAAAATACAAACAGAAAAAGTTGCCCATAATCTATGACTTACACAATTGTAAGTCATACTTTCTCCCTCTGTGTGTACACATACAAACAAAATTTAGAGATTTATACTGCACATTCTTTCTTATAATAGGTTATTTTCAGTTAGCAATATGTTGTGGAGACTTCTGTTAAGATGACAAATTAAACTGCAGAAGTCATCATTGATGAGATGCAAAAGCTCACAGTGAGAATGCCTCAAAAGGCAAGACAGAGAAACCATGTTCTGTAGAAGCTGAGATCTGAGGCAGGGTTGGAAAGGGGGGGGGGGGTTCTGATCCAAAGTCTATGTGAATCTGCACAGGGGTGAGAACACTCCTGGTATTTGCAGGCTCCAGAAACTTCAAATTCTCATCAGCCTTGGCCTTCAGCATTTCATCAAAATGTCTAGTTTAGTCTTCCTACGAGCTTCTACTACAGGTGAGCACATGATTATGCCCCGGGTCTCAGCGAAGGTCCCCACTCCTGTCTACATTTTAGGATGGCCATTTGTTCTGTGATATTAATTCTCTGATGAGCACACAAAAAGACCAAGAATAGCCAAAGTAATCCTGAACAAGAAGGACAAAGCAGGAGGCATTATAATCCTGAATTTTAAGTTATATTACAAAGTTACAGGGATAAAAACAGCATGGTACTGACACAACAACAGTCACGTGGATCAGTGGAACAAAACCACAAATACCATCACAGGGGCCAATAACATATAATGGAGAAAAGACAGCCTCCTTAGTAATGGTGCAGGAAAAACTGGTTATGTATGTACAGAAGAATGAATCTAGGTCCATCTCTCTCACACTGTACTAATATCAAATAAAAATAGATCAAAGTCCTAGATATAAAAACAGAAACACTGAATCTGCTTGAAGAAAAAAAATGGTAAAACTTTTCAAGACACAGGCATAGGCAAGGTCTTCCTAAATAGAACCCTAATTGCACAAATCTAATACTCAGAATAAGAAATACTATTATATCAAATGAAAAAGCTTCTGCATAGCCAAGGAAGCAACCAACAGAGAAAAGAGATAACCTACAGAATGGGAAAAACTTTTTGCCAGCTAGTCCTTGAACAGAGGACTAATATCCAGAATATATAAAGAACTAAGAAAATTAGATCCTTCAAAATAAACGACCCAATCAAAACATTGGCAACTGAAATGAACAGACACTTCTTTGAAGTACAAATAGCCTATAAGTATATGAAGAAAATGTTCAGCATCTTTGGCTATTACAGAAATGTAAATCAAAACAACACTGAGATTCCATCTTATTCCAGTAAGAATGACTATCGTCACAGACTCAAAAAACAACACAAGCTGATGAGGTTGTGGGAAAATGTTGGTGAGAATGTAAACTAGTATAAACATTAAGGAAATTGGTATGGAGATTCCTCAAAAACCTAAAAATGGAAATTCTATTTGCCCTAGCTATAGCTCTTCTGATTATTTTCTCAAAAGTTAAGGTCATCACATGACTTTATGCAGTAATACTTGCATATTCATGATACAGCACCACAATTCACAATAGCTACATTACGAAAGCAGACTATATGCTCATCAACAGACGAGTGGATAAAGAAAATGTGAATACAGTGAAGTACTATTTAGCCATAAAGAAGAAGAAGTTTGAGTCATCTGTTGGAAAATGAATGGATCTTGAGATTATAATACTAGGTGAAATAAATCAGAAAGAGAAAGATAAATATCACATTGTTTCTCTAATATGACAAATCCAAAATATAAATAATTTAAAGAGGAAAATAAAAAGAGAGATGGTTTGAAACAGAGAGGTAAACTCAGAAGATAGGAAGGAGATCTGAAGCAAGAGGAAGAGATGAGGGTGGAACCAATAATGTATATATACCAATTCTCCAAGATGAATGCAATTAATATGTATCACAAATGTATACTAATCTTTAAGAGGAAAAATGATTCCTAAAAATCTGTTTGTCTGTTGTTTTATGGTAAAGATGGGACTTACTTTGTTCCAACTCCTTATATCATGAATCAGAAATTCACTCTTTGGATGCCAGCAGCCAAGCTTACATGACCATACAGCCATCTCCAGCACCAAGCACAAGACCAGAATTTTATTTTCTAGAGAAAATGAAAACTTCCAGAAAAGACCTACTGAGTCTAGCATTTGATAATCTCACAATGAAGAAGACAGCTCACTACCTGGTTTATTCATAGTTAGGCCCTCAATTAACAAGACTGCTTCTCTGCTAATTAAGATTTACTTAAATTGGTATTAAAATTAATTATGCATTCTTGGAACAAAAATGGATCAGAGGGTTGCTGAAGGGTGGTGGATGATGAGAAGAAAACTAAAACAAGATAAATGTCTCTTTTTTCCTAAGTTAGAAAACAAAGGAGTTGACTGTACACATATTTTGAAGGTTAATATGAAGCTATGAGAAACAACTTAAGAAACTACATTAAAATCGGTCAGATTCACAGGAGAGTTATGGGAGCATTTTTATGATTGTCTTTAAAACTTGTGAAATTATTAACTTGGGAGAAGGAAAAAGTGCACCTTAAATAAGTTCTTACATCGTTATTTCTAAGTGAAATTTTATAGCAGTTAAATAACAAAACCATAGGACCAGAAAAAGAGATAAAGGCCCTTGAGGTAAATGTTGACTTCAATCGGGTCACAAAAATAACTATATGTCTGGGGAGACTTAATAAAATACTTTTAACCCCAAAGCAGTTGTTAACATGCACCAAACAAGTATTGATACGTGAACTTGTTCATCTGTAAAAAGAAAATGGTAAATTTCCCCAAGGTAGAGATATGCAGAGATATTTACTTTGGGGTCTATGTTAACTCACTGTGGTTAATAAACTTAACTTCATTAGAAAAAAAAAACCTGTTCTACAAACTCAAAGTGGTAATATTTGATTTTTAAAGCTCCAGGCAAGCTTTCCTTGTACTTGGGGGCTGTGGCACTGTGCTAGTACATTGGGTCACATACAAACTAACATATTCTTGGCTACGAGCTTTTCAAAGATATACTGCTCAGAATTTCTTCTTCTATTTATCTAAGCTCTAAATCATATTTTCTTTGCACTTGGGCATATCCTGTCTACAATTTACAGATGGACAAGTTCATCTGAAAATTGACTAATTAAAATATATTGATCATAAAATATGTACTGTTATCTTTTTTCCTTAACACATCCTGAATCTAATCTTAGCTGAAACTGTATAAGTACTTGTCCCTGTACAGCATAAGATAAGAATATAATTCAATGAAACCTTTACAAAATGTCAGATTAATTACATTTTTTCAGTGCAGATGGATTTAAGGAAATCATCTCTGAAAACAGTACTTCATTTAAAGTAAAATAAAGACAAAAATCTTCTGTGATAAGTCAATGTGCAGGAGATGCCAAAATATTAAAACTGCCATATATTAAAGATGCTTTGTTATGAATTTTTAAAATAAATAAGTAGTTTTTATAATTCTGAGGCAATGTCCTAGACGCACTAAAGTTTTTATGTGTGACACAATAAGAAAAATCAATGACATGGCACCTACGAAATAAACTGAGTCATGAGGGGTTGAAAAAAATTGCAAACTTTAGAGGTCATTAATGCATAAGAAGTATGTTAAATAGCCATTCAGTTAACAAGCATTCATTGAGTATCAGCACTATATAAATATTCAAATATATCTATAACTGAAGCTCAAGTTAGTATGAGGTTGATCACATAGGCAAATTTTACCTCTCAATACAGGTCAGCATGACATTTCTAAAAAATTACTTTTTTATGAGGTTTGGAAATTCAGTCTCATAAAAGTCAAATGCATAAATCACTTTTGAAGAACCATTCATTATACAATGACTTCCTGTTTTGGTAGACTTTTTGGAGTTAAACATTAACAATGACAAAATATCTCTTTGCTCAATAAAGCTTAACATGTACCTCAAAATAATTTATATTTATTTGTAATAAATATATTACTTGTATTTGTAACATAATACAAGTAATGTTCTATTCATCCCAAGCCAAAATGTGCTATTTAAAATATTACCTATAATATGTCTGACTAAACAGATGCCATTTTAGAGTAGCACTCAAGTTGGGAAGTGTACAAAATACAAAGGGTGAAAAACATAAAATTGGATTGGCAGTTCTTTCCTTTTATTATTTCTAGTACTGTTCACCTTCATTCTGCAAGAGCTATCCTTTTATTCTTTTAAAATCCAATTAAAGAAGAAATTACTTTCATTTGCTTCTAGAACTATACTAAGTAAAATGACATTGGGAGTGCCCAAATACACATTGTGTCTATTAAAATAAATCTATAGGACTGGGAAAGCATCCAAAAATGGGGACACTTAAGGTTATCTTAAGTTTCTTTTTTAATCATCATCTCCTAAGAGACTATGAAAAGGAAAAAGAGCTCCTAAGGACAAATTTTCATGGACCATGGGTTCTATACTGCTGCCTCGGGTCTGTGAGGGTCCATAGCCTGGCTCCCTGCATTCTTTCAGTGGGTCAAACCTCCAGGATTACTCTCCCCAGCAACAAACTACAATGCCAATAGCCCAACTGTCAGATATCAATGCTATCTCTTTGGGAAACTACCCAAAACGAAGACACCAAAGGGTGGCTGCGTGGTAAATATTTTTGCTCCCACATACCCCTTGCCTCCAATTCCCATAACTACAGAAAGAAGGAAAGTAACTGAGCTGTAGATACCCTCCGACCTCTACTTTCAAGTACAATTCAACACACAAAAGAGTAATGGGTGAATTCTACCTATAAGCTGTACAGTGACTGACACTGGCGTTTTCCTCCAGAGACGTAACACATCTGCCTCACCTTACATCACCGTCCAGGCCAGCTCTCAGGCTATTCTGGCCATTTGCATCTCCAAGACGTCCTCTGCACACTCCCTCACCAAATGACACTTTCCTTTCCAAGAGTGGCTCACTGACTTTCTTCTTAAGACATTCTTCAGAGGCCTCTCTAGCTCCGTTATTCTAGAAGACTCAGTAGTTCTTACTACTCTTTCGCCTTTATGGCCCTCTAAGACTTTCATTCAAGTGCAGAAGTTCTGCATGGTTGCTTCTGTATCTCTATTACCCATGGACGTAACAACAGCTACCATGGCCCCAGAGTGAGAAGAAATTATAGGCGTGCTACCTATGAAGTCACTTCTCACTCCTGCATCCTAAGAAAGGATAGGACACTGTTAAGGTAACCAAATTTGTGGTGAGAATCAAGTCCATAATAATGAAGTTTTAATAAAATCAGGCAGGTTTGTAGCCATCATTATCAATCTGTAGAAAGGCTGGCCTACGAGTTTTATTGTTCTTTTCCTAATTACTTTAATGCATACTTAATATATTGAATACTCTGTATTCAATAAATGACAGCCACCAAATTACCAAATATATACATATAAGTAAAGAGCCATCATCTATTTCAAAGATAGTCACTGTCTAAAGGTGGGACAAAGACAAGAGTTAGACACCTGGTTACCTAAGGGCTAAATCAGACCTCAAGGACACAACACTGCTGTGTAATATTTTGCTCATCAATCTCCCAGGGACAATGAGAGCACACACACAGCAGCAAATAGCATTGGTCACCTCAGTAAAGTAAGAGAGAAGACTGTCACTCAACACTCAGAGGATAGGAGGGCTAATTAAGACTGAAAGCATAGGAAGAGTAGGAAATATTTAACAGTCATTGGAGAAAATGTGTTAAGAAATTACTGATAAGTCAGAATAAGGGCCCCAAATGAAACTGGAATCATATGTTTCTAGTGGGCCAAACTGGTATGGTTCTGGGGATTTCATCTAAAATGTCCTATCATCTGACTGCAAAGTATGCAGCAACCAGCACAATGGACAACGGATGTGCTTAGGTGAGCTATGTATGTGGCACGGAAGTGGCGAGCAGGTCCTCGAGTCCAGGCTGGGCAGAAAATCCACTGTGTCCAAGCTGAAGGCCCAGAACCAGGTCCAGAGATGGGGAGGAATGGGAGAGGCTGCTATTCAGGACTTTACAAGCAGAGAAGAAAAATACTATGTTAGCAACCAAGCAGTGATGATAAAGTACAGGCACAGCAAAAGGGAGCCGGGAAAGAGCAGCGATGGAGATGAAAAGAGTGTAGTAAGCTGAAGTGTAATGAGTGGAACACTGCCTTACAGGCCCGAATTGGCAAGCATGGTGTCAGAGGACGGAGAGAAGATGTGACCCAGGCATGATGGCTATCTAGCAAGGTCCTAGGGTTCACAGAATCAGCAGAAATTACTTGAAGAGAGTGGTGATGGTGGAGAAATGATTATGTTTTAATACTTTCACAATCAGTCAGGAGAAGTGAGAAAAGGTGAGGCCTTCACAGCAGAGGGCAAAATCATTTTTCACTTAGGATGGGTGGGTGAATCTATTCAAAGGAGCAGAAAAAGAGAAAAATGAGAGTACATCTCTAGATGAAAGAACCCAGAACACTTTTCCTAGTCACTATTAGATTGACTGGATTAATTAAATATAGAATCTTCTAGTAAAATACTCTGGAAGTCTGTAAGGCACTACAAAAATAGCCATTGAATAACTTGACAATTACCACTATCTGAAGATTTACTATATGCCAACACTAAAGGAGCTGCTTTATATGCATTATATCATTTCATCATTAAAACTAGACTATGAGTGAGGTACTACACTCCTTTGAGAGAGGAGAGTACCCAGCATGAATTAGATGAACAATTTGCCCAAGGTCAGAGTCAGCAACCAAACTGGGACTGGAACTCAAGGGAAAGGTGATATCTTTGCTATTTTGAATTCTTACAGAATTCAGATAACATCAAGTGTTCCCTCTTTAACTCCTTCTGCTCTTCCATCTATTGTCTTCAAAAAAAATTTTTTTAATTAATTTTATTGGTACATTTTATTGGTACATTTTAGGTATACAATTCATTTACATTTATCATCGGGTGTTTGTACCTGTACATGATGTATCTTGGTTCTTATTTTTTTTTCCCCATTACCTGTGCGCCCTTCACCCCCTCCACCCTTCCCTATTTACATAGATTTCATTTCCATTTTTTTTTCTTTTCTCATAGTTTTTCCTTTCCCTCTTTTCCTTTCCCTTCCCTTCCCTTCACTCCTTTGTCTTTGGACCTTTTTTCCTATTTCAAATTATCAATTATTCATTTTAATCATTTTAACCCTTGTTTACACTATCAGTTTCTCACACTAGAGAAACTATTCAGTATTTACACATGTGTCCTATTTATTTCACTTAAGAGGATGGCCTCAATATGCATCCATTTAGTTATAAATGACTCTAGTTTTTTGTTCTTTATGGCTGAGTAGTACTCCATTTTATAAAGGAACCACATTTTCTTTACCCAGTTTCCAGTTGATGGGCACTTGGGCTGCTTTCAAGCTTTAGCTATTACAAACTGTGTCGCTATGAACATGGGTGCACATATATCACTGTGGTATGATTCTTTTAATTCTTTTGGGAAGATACCCAGCAGGGGAATAGCTGGGTCAAATGGGACCTCTAGTCCTAGTTCTTTGAGGTATCTCCATACTGACTTCCACAGTGGTTGCACCAGTCTGCACTCCCACCGACAATGGAGAAGGGTTCCTTTCTCCCCACAACCCTGCCAGCATTTGTTATTTGTTGATTTCTTGATACCAGCCATTCTTTCTGGGGTGAGGTGGAATCTCAGGGTTGTTTTCATCTGCATCTCTTGAATGATGAGTGATGTTGAACATTTTTTCATATATTTGTTTGCTGCTTTTACTTCTTTGTCTGAGAAATGTCTGTTCATTTCAGATGCCCATTTTTGAATTGGGTCTTTCTTTCACAAACTATCTAGCACCAATTCTCAACTACATCAAAGAATTACTACCCCACATCCATTTACACTATACTAAGAATGTACTGCAGTGTCTTCCTGGAAATGCTACACTTGTAACTTCAAACTGAAAAATTCATGATGCTAAAAATAATTGTTATTCATTTTCAAATAACTGATAACACAGTCAATGGTTTATTAATTTTTTCTGGGGGCCGGGGATTTAGTTCAGTGGTTTCATCGCCTGCTGCGCAAGCACAAGGACCCAAGTTCAAAAAAAAATTTTCTGGTTTTTCCCAATAGCAATATGCTATGACTACATCACAAAATCTCAGGCAGCTATTATTTAGTCTCACTATGTTTCCTCCCCTAGAAAGAATACAATTCTAGGTTGTCTCCCTTTTATTACTATTAATTTATTATTAAAAAGCATATCATGGATTATGTATCATTGGCATCATCCTTTTTTTGTGATACTATGGATCAAACTCAGGGCACTTTTACCACCGAGCTATAGCCACCCCAGTGCCCCCAAACCTCTTTCTTGAAACAGGGTTTCATTAAGTTACTCAAGCTGGCCGTAACTTGCCATCCTCCTGCCTCAGCATGCTGAGTAGCTGGGATTACAGGTGTGCACTGCCACAACCAGCCACTATTGCCTTAAGTAACATACATAATTGGTCTTTTTCAAAAATATTCACTGCATGTAAAAACATTTTTAGAATATTTGATAAAATGTCCTTCTGTCCTTTAGGTAGCAGTGTCATTTCCATTTCAGGGAATGAGACAGGTTTGATCTTATGAAAGATAATGAGTCGGAAACTATGGAAATCATGAGTCTCTTGGAATTTGGCTCAAAAAAGGATTTAAGGTCATTTCTGTTCATCCTAAATCCTTTTAGGGTCAAAATGAGAGAAACAGTAGAAAAAGAAGTGCTATTAGCAGAGCCTTAAGAAATGTGAAGAAGGTCTGGGGATGTAGCTTGCCTAAGGTGCTGGATTCAATCCCAGCCCCCCACCCCCAACACACACGAGAGAAGGGAGAAGGGAGAAAGGGAAGGAAAAAATGAGAGGCCCCAATGTGAACTAAGTTGGTGGAAAGACAGGCCCTGAAGATGTGCTGAAGTGTGGTAACTGATTTTAGCTGTTTTCAAATCCAGTTTAGGTGCATTAATTTTATTTAGTAGTAATGGTCTATTTTACAATGTTAAAATTGCCACTAAATAAACAAAGAGCAGTGTTTTCTGTACTAAGTAATTTTCCTTACAGAAAACAACTTCTCAACACAGTGGATACTTGTCCAATCTCAGGCAGAGACTGAACTCAGATGAGTGTGGCCCCAGCCTGCTGCACTATCAGTACCACAGACTAGGACAAGCTCCGCCTGTAGAAGAGAAGCACTGATTCTATTTGCCTTCCTGTGCTGAACTGTGGGAAGAAGCACAGTCATATGGCTAGAACATTGTGCACAGGTGTAGAAGAGGCTCTAGCTGGAACCAGGAGCTGTCCTCAGCTTGCGCTATTTGTGACCCTACTGTGTTTTCCTGACCTCCTTCCCCCTGCTATAGGAAGATTGTTTTGTAGGCTCATTATTGCTTCACCAACTGCAAGGAAGGAAATATTTCTACGCAATAAAAATTCTTTTGGTGTTTTTTACTCCCTTCTCATCCATGCAAAACAGGAAAGCGTGACACATTGCCTTTTATGGTTATAATAGATCCAGATGAAGGTTCTTAATGTTCTTAAACAATTGTACTCACAATATTACCACAACACTTTCCTAACTGAACACTGTTTAAAGAGGGAAAAAAATGCTTTACATGCTCCAAACTTAATATATCTCTGGGGAAGACAAAGCCTGACAAACGTTTACTAAATCAGGTCAATGATTAGTCAAATAGCCTGAAACAATGACATTAATATACTGGCAGATGGCGACTTAAAATGAGAATACTAGGGTAATGTTGATGTGTTTTGAAAGCAATTTTCTTTTCTCTTTCAAATACTTGAATTGTGTTTTTAACAGTGTGGTCTATAGGACGCTGACAACATAGGGCACAGATCGGTCTCTTATAACAACATGATTACTTACTTTATTTACATGTTATACAATAGCCACCATCACAAAAAGCCATCATCTGACTGCTATCTCATCTAAGGCAGTACTTTCCATTACTTCTGAGATGTTCTCCCCTTCTCAGATTACCTACGGCTTCTGCCTCATTCAAGAAGCTGGCCCAACGGATAAGTCCAGATACTGAGGCCAACACCTCCCTCTCCTCTCTTAATGTGCTGAGTACTGTTTTCATTTAAGGTCGTTAATACTCTTCCTAAAATGCTGGATGGTGCCATATTTTTAAAACAAGCATCACAGAATTTTAAGGCTGAACCTCAGAGATTACAACTCAGAGATTCAAGTTTGGAATTAGAGATAAGAAGGCTGGAGCTCAGAAACATTTCTTAATTTCCCTCAAAGTCACACCATTAATTAAGGACAAATACAACAAAGGGTTTCCAATTTAACTACTTTGAAAAATCTAATCGAAAAACATGAATTTATGAAAGACTGTTCATTTTATAAAACGACTGGCTAAAAAGTTTCTTAAATAAAGAGCCCTACAGTTTCTTCTTAAGAAGATGAGAATCAAAATATATACATTAAATCTATAGAATCTATAGCATAAAGTTAACTGTGAGCAAGATTCATGACATTTTTAGTTAATATTCTTATAAAACAGTGTAAAATAATTTTAATTGTTAGTGCTCCCATCAATAAAGTACTACAATAATTCTGGCTTCTTCAAAAGGCACCCATGTGAAAACATAAACATGAAGAGTTTACCTTTTAAAGTCTATGACACTATTTTAATAAATAAAATGCAATCCACCCACCCTTACTCCAAATTAAAGGTAATGCTTATATTTACAGAGAATTATATTCCTTAACAAGCACTGTAAATCCAAACAATATAATTAGACATTGAATTTCCCATGGAAAGAATTATGAAGGTTACCTGACCAAAAGCCTAGAGCTAAAAGTTTTATTTGAAAAAATAAACAACAGTCATATTTATCTACTGTAAAGAATACAGTTTACATCAATAAAAGGATAAAACATTCATAAGCTACATGTCCTAATAATGGAAGCAAAGAACTTTTCATCTTTCCCTACTTATACTACAACAAAAAGAAAATGAATAAACTCGGTCACTGGAGTCATCAAATTCTGAAGACTTTCTTTAGAAATATGTGCGGGGTTTTTTTTCTTTCCCCTACTCCAGACACTGATACGATGAATACCAATCTACCCACTATGCAGATAATGAAACACGATGTTAAGTACACAGGAAGTGCCTGTGTAGCCCCTGCCCCCTCACATCCCTTTCCTATTTCCCTTCCCAAGTTTCTACCATCCTGAAATTTCTGTTTTGAGGAAACTGGTACACTTTATGGTTCCTTAAGAAATGATTTTTATTGCCATTTTTCTCCCTATAAATTTGTCTATCCTAAAATTAGAATTTAAGTTGCTAGAGGAATTGAGATCAATATTCTCCAATTTACTTTAGAATATATATTAATTTGTGTTTAATTGACATGAAAATAAAGAGGTGAAAAAATGGTTCATGCTCCAAGCATGAAAACTAAGTTAAAGCTGAGAGCCACATCATGATGAATAAATGGATGAATGAGTGACCGAACAAGCAAGCTAGCCACCACATACTTTCAACTCTCTGTTTTCCTCTCAGTCAGTGCTCAGCAGCACTGGACACGTGTGACCATGCTCTCTCTACGATACCCCTTCTCCAGGCTTCTGCAATGTTACTCTCTCCAGGGTTTTCTACGATCTCATCAGCCACCTTTGGCAGTTTCTTTGTTGACATCTCCTATACTTGACCTTATTCTTCAGAACGTGGGCCTCTTCTCTCTATATACTTTCTCCTCATGTAACCACAGGCATTTCAATGGATATAAGTAATGTCTTCATGCTAAACACTTCTAAATTTATATTTCCACTTCAGTCTCTTCTGAACTTCAAACTTACATATCCTCTATCTACTGGACATCCTCACTTAGATGTCTAAAACACAGTTCTAAATTACAATGTCCAAATCAGAATTCCTAACCCCCTCAACCTGTTCACCCCACCCCTAACTGGTACCTCACTCCAATCCCTATCTTCCTATCTAAGTCAAAAGCTCCACCATCTATGCAGTTACTCAAGCCAGAAACTTAGTGGTCTTCTTTCATTCCTCTCTGTTACTATTTAATTTTCTTGACATAATAATGTTTTTCTTGAAAACTATGTTGAACATTCTCTTGCTTTCCCAAAATATTGGTACTCCAAAAAACAAAGGAAACAAAGTCTGATGCATTATATGGTGGTTTTTGTTGTATTTCCTGTGCATTATCTTTGGGAAGGGGTTGATGTAGTGGGAGGCAGTTTAGGGAAGAAACAGAAGAGATCTGACCAAATAACGTACTGCTAGATAGTCTGGGTGTTGAAGAATATTTCTTCTTCAAAACCAAAGATAGTTGTCCGTAAAACAAACAAACAAAAACCTTACATTCATCTTGCTTTGCAATAGTGTTTAAAATTAAATTACCTCAAAAAGAACAGCCTTAAAACAGCCTTTTTAAAATGTAAGCTCTAGAGTCTTCTGTGAAATAAACATTAACCTTGTCTAAAGTCTGTAATCAAAAATAATTACACTATGAAATAAAGCCAAAAGTTAATACAACTTTAATAGCATCTTATACACTCTATAAAAATATTTTGAATTCACAAAACATATAGGAACAAAGAGCAATAGTCCTCTCTTAAAACTTTAGTCCTTAAAGAAGAGAAACTTAAATATTCTGTAAGAAGATACTCAAATATAGCAGGCTGCACTTTGTTGTAACAGAGATTCGTGTACTTTTAAAACTAGTCCCCATTAATTATTAACTACACTTAATTCCATTGTCAGTCGGTAGGCAAACCTTTGGGTAATTTTAGAGTATGTCTTAAAGACCTAAAGGCTGAAGGGTCTCCTCAGTCTCCTAAAATGAAAGACAATAGTACTGGAGAAAATACTTACAGAATTCTAAGTCATTTCCTTCTACTGACAATTTCCAACTAATGAAAGAATATGTCAAGCTGATAAAACCTTGCTGATAACCTAAATTAGGTACTGATGAGGCACAGATAAGGCCTGGGGTCTGTCCTTAAAGATGCATGGTACAGATAAATCTTCATACAAAATAAATAAAATAACTGATCTGATAAAGCTTTCTATTAAAAAGGTTAAGTGGTCATCTAGAATTTAAATGATTTTTTTTTTAAAGCCTATAGGTTAAGTTACTGAACCAGGAGTTATTGCCATAAAGGTTTTTAAACTAAACTTTTACAAAAACATGGATGAAATTTTCTATTTCAAAACATTTTTAATTTAAATCTAATAATCTATAATATACAATGTGTACAATATAAAATAAACTGTATAGTGGAAAAGAAAAATATATGAGATAATGTAGAAGTTTAGGGTTTTATTCAGGTAAAGTGAAAATAATTTTTACAGTTTCAGGAATCATTAATTCTAAAAACATTGAATTTGAATGAGTTGCCTGCTTACAGTGACTTCTGAAATATATACTGCAAATACTGCCTACATTTGAATAGAGAAAATGATATTCTATATCAACCAAAAACTGTAAAACACGCAATGTGTACAATGAACAAAAGCAAGTGTGAACTCCTAAAAGGACAGACAATATATGTACATAGAAGGTCTGTTTTTATAGTGAACATAATTTGAAATTTAATCTACCTTTCATCCTTTCTTATCTAAGTACAAATTTTCCTTGCCAGAAGGGAATAAATACCACAATGTACTGAGGAGGCACTGTTTCCTCAGGGGTGGGGCCCCAGAGTCACACAATTCCATTACTAGGTAGTCAGGAGCCTGCAGGCCAGTTAATCTGAATTTAAAAACAAAACACAAGACAGCCCTCCAAGTTTTTAAACAGAGCTGCCATCCAGTCAAGGGAACTGTGTCCTAGCTTACTAGCTAGGCGCAGTTTCCACTGTGATCACGGGAAAAGGCTTGTTTGTCAGACCTCCTAGTAGTTATATTTGCTGCACTTTGTATTAGACCTGGAGGCAGGAGGCTGCAGAGGGTGTGTGCAGGGAGCATCAAGGGCAAAACTGGCCTAAGACTTTGCAGGGTGGAAAATCTGCCGGGTTCAATGTAGATGTATTCCCAAAGGTCACTGAGCTGAAAAACATCCTAAGCACATCATACGGGAGCTCCTTCAGATACCTTCCCCCCTTTTCTCTGGTCTATATCAAGCCTCCTAGTCTCCAAAAAATACTGGTAGAAATACTAACTAAATGTCTATTTTGTTAAATGTACACTAAGTGGAAAATAAAGCTTAATATTCTCAAAGAAAATTTATATTTCAAACAAGAACTTCCAAACCCAAATTCACTTAAATCAATGCAGAGTATCTGGGTAGTGTTGAACAGGCATCTCTCTGTCTGCTTCCTCCCTTAAGTCCTTCATAATTTTCATCTCCCCTCACCCCTACTAATACTGAAGAGAGGTCAGTAAACAAAAAGGAGAATGAAAAAGTCCATAGCAAAGGAAGCCATGCTACCCATCATTTATCTATAGTAGGTAGAGGTTAGAAAAGTAAATACCCATTTTCTTCATAAACACACAAGTGTACAATGGGCTAAATCTAGATTTTGCTCTTTAAACCCTGGTCTTAAGAGCCTTTTTCTCAGAATTAAGGCACTTGGTATCTGTTGAATATAGAAATATTCAGTTTGTTTTCAGCCAGGGGCAATTTGTCCTCCAGGGACTGGCATTATCTGGAGATGTTTTGGGCTGTCACAACTGGGGGTAGGTAAGGAGTCCTTCTGACCTCTAGTGGGTAGGGGAGATCAACGCTGCTACGCATTCTAATATACACAGGGTTGGTGAGGGGATTACCTAGCCCAAAATGTGATGGCTAAGAGAATGCAATCTGTCACAAATAAATCTCTGACTCCTACCTCTATGCCTAAAGGTACTGGCAATTTGCTCCTGATATGGAATAACCACAACTGTATACATGAGTAGAATCTCCTGGGGTAAACATCTGTATACAAACACTTAGTCCTTCACCACTTCTAAGGTTTTACCTTAAATTTGTAATGTATGGGCTGGGGATTTAGCTCAGTGGTTCCACTGCTTGCTTTGCAAGTGCAAGGTCCCAAGTTCAATCCCCAGTACCAAAAAAAAAAAAAAAAATTAGTAATGTACACACATACATGTGTGTTCACGGATGTTCACTGCAACACTCTTTGTAAGAGTCCCCCCCCCCAAAAAAAAAGTAAAAAGCAATCTTAGTATCTAGCACTAGGACCCAGTAGTTAAATTATGACACATTCCTTTTTGGAACCCAGATGCCTACGCGGTCTTTGTTGTTGTTATTGTTGTTTTGCAGTCCTAGAGATGAAACCCAGAGCCTCATGCCTGCTAGGCAAGAGTTCTACCACTGAGTTGCACTCTCGGCCCCTTTCATCTTTTATTTCATCTTTTATTTTCAGAAGGGTCTCAGTAAATCACCTAGGCTGGCCTCAAACTTGCCATCCTCATGCCTCGATCTCCTGAGGAGTGGGGGCTACCAGAACAGGCCACAGCACCCAGCTGTTGTTCTGGAAAGGACGGCATGCGTGTGTCTACAATGTATGGTAAATTCAAAAGAGCCAAATTAAAAACACCAAGAAAGTCCGAAACAACAGATATCATATTAATAATGGTCACTTTGGGGCTGGGGATGTAGCTCAGTGGGCACCGCGCCTGCCTTGCAAGCTCAAGGTTGTAAGTTCGATGAGTTCGATCCCCGCTACCAAAAACAATAAAAATAAAAATAATGGTCACTTTGAGGGGGGTGACATTTTATGGGTTTCTCCCTTTCTAGTTTACATATATGCATACATAGTTTAAAACAATAGTCATAGATGTACTTAAAAATTAAATGGATTGGGCCAGAGATTTAGCTCAGTGGTTTCGCCGCCTGCTGCGCAAGCGCAAGGACCCGAGTTCGATCCCCGTTACCAAAAAAAATTAAATGGATTTCTATTTTTTAAAAAAGAAAAAAGAACAATGCCTAAGGGCCTAGAAAACCATGGAGATCATCTTGAACAGCACCCCATTCAAGAAAGGAAGACTAGAGAGTTGAAGTCCTGCCTGATGACCAGAGACAGGTCCATCAAAGAAGACTCAACCTCAGAGATGAAGAAAAGGAAGAGCAGAGGGTAGAATTAAAAACTAAACACAAGTTAAAGTATTTAAGGATAAAATTAAACGATGTGGGATATGATTCAAAATAATCCAACACAGGGGATAGAAAAGAAGGGGGTTACAGATGAAACGGATTAGTCTTGTAATTATTAGAAACTAGATAATGGGTTACATGCTAGTACAACAGTCTCTCTATCCTTTGCATATATTCAAAGTTTTCCATAATGAAAGTTTCTCAAACATGTTGAATAAATATTTCCTCATTCTATACCATGAAAAGACCTAGACACTAGTCAACTCAGCAGCAATGAGTATCCCAAGACCCTAGACTGTGAGAGTGAAATATTTCCCATTAAAGAATCCATGACTTGAGAGAAAAATGGCTGCCTTCAGATTTGGGTCATGAAACAATCAAACTGAGTTTCAAACATCTTGCCACCCCAGAAATCAAAATCTCCTAGTGTCATGTCAGAAAGACTCCAGAGCCAACTTCAGAGGCTACAGCTGGCCAAAGATGAAACAATTTTAATTTCAATATGGGTAAGAACTGCAATAAACTGCTATAATCCTAGCACTCTGGAGTCTGAAGTAGGAAGATCGCCATGAGTTTGAGGCCAACTTGGGTTACATACATTAGTGAGTTGCAGGTCCAAATGAACTACTCAGGGAGAGTAGTTTTGTCTCAAAACAAACAAAAACCAGAATTACAATAAATCGAAGTCCACCAAATATATTTATTTTTGTAGTATGTATGTATGTATTCATTTATTTTGAGACAGGGTCTGGCTATGTAGTTCCAGCTGGCCTCGAACTCACTACATAGCATTATACAAGCTGGCCTCAAACTTGCAGCAATCCCCCTGCCTCTGCCTCCTGAGTGCTGAAATTACAGGCATGTGCCACCACACCCGGCAGCCAAATATATTTAAAGTTGTGAGTTCAAAACGAAATCAAATATATAAATAATTAATTAGTCAACTCTGAGAGAAAGACAGATCAATTCATTATCTTGAAAAATGAGCAAATAAATGGAAAGAATCAAGTATTAATCCTGCTTTTCCTATATAAATTGTAGTGCCACTGAGTAATCAAATAGCAGATGGGAGGAGAGCATCTTCTTATAAAACTATCCAAGCTAATAAATGAAAAGAGAATGCTAATGTATGAATTAATGTATGAACATATTATACACCAACAGTTAATTGCTAATATCACGTACCACACATCATGTGCCGCTGGCTAAAAGCACACACCACCACCTATACTGTTGCTAAAGGAATGGAGCTCAGATCTGTTAGGCCCTTCAATCTGCCTGCAAAATCTAGACTGTGGGAAACTAGGTTCATTAAAAAAACAAAAAACAAACAAACAAACAAACAAAAGCCTTGTAAGAAAAAGACAGGAATAGAGAAGGAATCCTCACAGATGAAAGGAGATTTAAACAGTTGCATCAAATCTAAAACAATAGGTAAGACTTACCCTTAGCTAAAAGATACACACTAGTGTGGCAAAACAATGAAGCACAATGGTTTTGTTTAACAAACAGGAATGGTTACTTCAGTGGAGAGGAAGAAAGCTGTGACCCAGAGGGGGCACAGAGAACACTTGGCTAATGTAAGATGACATTTGGGATAGAAGTCATTTTTCTTATTTTATAATTAAGGAAACTGAGGCTTAGAGGATTAGAGTGACTTTCCTAGATTACATGGCAAATGGTAGGCATACTGTTCAGACTCAAGTCACTTTCTTGTTTTGTTTTGTTTGGTTGGTTGGTTTTTTGAGACAGGGTGTCTCACTATATAGTCCAGGCTGGCCTCAGACTTGAGGTGACTCTCCTGCCTCAGCCTCTAGAATGCTGGGAGTACAGGCCTGTGCCACCATGCCCAGAGCTGCTATGCTGATTGTAAGTGTTTATATAAGGACAGGAATGTGTAACCTCCTTACAAAAATCTTTCTAGTTCATAACAATGTAAGATTGATAAGGAAAGGACTCATAGACTGCAGTAAGTGAGCTTTTCCTACAGCTGGGCATAGGACAGTCAGGAATACTTTTTTTACTGAAAAAAATAGAAACTTCCCCACAGTTCTCTTGAAGAAAGCTAAGGTATGGCCATTAGAGGAGATGGTAAGGTAGCATCTCTTCAAAGATACAGAAACTTATCAAATGAGAGACAGCTTCCACAGCACCCCAGAGCAGGCCAAAAAAGAAAAAAGAAAAAAAAAAGACGTTAGAAAGGTTTTACACAATTAAAATTTTTTCATCTGGAATTAAGATGTGTTATGTATATGAGCCACCTCCACACTAGGAATGTAAACATCATGTACTTAAAAATAAAATGACCAAGACATGGAAGGAAGGGTGAGGAAGGGGTGGGGGAAGGGATGAAAAAAGAATCAAGAGTATCACATAAACGGGCTGGGGATTTAGCTCAGTGGTTTCACTGCCTGCCTCGAAAGTGCAAGGTCCTGAGTTCAATCCCCAGTACTGAAAAAAAAGTATCACATAAATGGGCCAACTCCCCATAAGGAATGTGATCATATACTACGAATGTATAGTAATAAAATTTTTTTAAATGAAAAAAAGAAGTGCTATCAAAAAAGGATAACGATAAAAGTCATTTGGGAAGTTAAAAATTTTTTTTCTTAGAGCAATAAGGAAAACTAGAGTGAAAAAGTAATTTGATTATAATTAAGTTTAACAAAAGCTACTTAAAGCTATTTGGTACTATGACTAACTCTTCTAAATTTATTCCACACGATACATAAACTTGGACTTGTGTATAAATCATGGTAATTTCTAACAGTAATTGCTGGGTTATTATTTTAAGAATAAATTTTATGACAGTCATAGTAACAGGAATGAAAATAGATGACACTTATTGAGGGCTCTTTTGTAGTCTCCAAACTAATGAGTAATATGTATAAACTCATTTAATCTTCACAGCCATTCCTGGAAGCAGGAATTTTTTTTCAAATGAGGAAATGAAGGCTCACAACTAGTGGGCCACACAGCTGGAATAGTGACTTACTGTGTGTCTGCATTTCTTTGGTCTGCAGGGACTGGGCGGTCAGCCTTCCTGTTGGCCAGTCCTGCTCTAAGTTAGCACCGTGATTCCCATGTGGGGTACCATCTTAACGGAATTTGGGAGGAACTAAGAGCCCTCTAAAGAGAATGCCTATCTGAAGTAGTTTCATTTCAAGGAATGAAATGTTCAAAGTAAGCCTGGCATATTTGCTTAACTTCCTGTAACTCCCTGACTCATGATATTCCAAAGGTGTATGGAAATACATCAGACAGGATTTGCCTTACAGATTTCTTTTGTATAGTGCTTGGCACATAGTAGGTACTCAAATATTTATTAAGGGAGAAAGAACATAAGAATATGAGGTAATCAGTGAACATTCCAATACAATCTACCTAAAACCATGAAGGTAAGCCAGATAATACTCCAATGGCCCTTTTCCTTTTAAATGGTCACTGCAAGTTTGAAGGGGATAAAAAGAAAGATACCTGAAGAGAATAGAGAGGGAGAGAAGAATAAATACAGTATGTAACTAAGAGAATCAATAATGAGGATAATAGGTGATATGACCTTTTCTCACTAATGTGTAAATGACATGGATAGGTGTCTTATTTTCGGTTTGCTAAGTTTCTCTTACCCTTAAAGGTGAGAATGTAATTAAGTTGTATCCCCTCATCACTCTCATACACACTCTCCATTAAAACATCCACTGAAATAAAAATGGAAAAAAATTAGAGCAGAATATTTTAAATTCATGTAGTCATTTTTTTAGTTTTTATCAACCCAGTTATTTTGAGTTGCTATTCACTAAAAACTATAAGATATGTCAGTGTTGGGGCCATATGTTGAAAGTCAACGGGATTCTTTTTCTTCAAGCATTCTCTAGCTTTCATTGGCAGGTTTTCTTAGATCTGTCATCTGGCAGAGCTCATTCTGCACAGTTGAAGATTTTCCATAGGTTATGTTTTCAGGCTGAATCATAATCTTTTGTAGTCATAATCTGCTGAAATTCTCATCACATTCATACAATACTTAAAACATTTTGTTTTTTTCAAAATGTAATATAAGAGTATCTCACCATATTCACAGTTAAACTAATATCAAATTGTCTTGGCAGAATCTTTAACTGTGGGGCAGGACTAATTAGGTTTTAGAACTTAAACTCTTAAATCTACCAGAGTTATAAACTGAGTATTATATGTATTATTAACAAAGGTTGTCTGCATCAGCCAAAGGAGTTCACAAATGTTACACTGCGTGACTTGGTTCTGATTTATGGCTAAGATTGTTAGAACTTGCATTTTGTTCCCTTGCTACACATGTACATTGTAAATATTGCATAAGAAGATTGGAATGCAATAGCCATAAAAATAATTGCAGGGTATTACATAATCAGAAGTCTGTTTCTATTCTTTATTAGGCTGGTCTCGTCATACCAAGCAAGATATATGTACTGAATAAAAATATAATGAGTTCTAGAATTATATTTTCTTTAAAGATTTTAATTGCTATAATTATGGACCCTATTTCTTTTTTAAAAGAACCCATAGAAAAAGTAGAGTTCATATAAATAATATAAGAACTCATCTATATTATCATTAAATCATTTCATATATACACACACAAACACACGCACACACTTCCATATATTTGTTTTTCTTTAAAATAAAATTCTTGGGGCCGGGAATTTTGCTCAGTGGTTTCGCCGCCTGCCTCGCATGTGCAAGGACCGGAGTTCGATCCCCAGTACCAAAAAAGTAAAATAAAATAAAATAAAATTCTTACTGAGTATAAACAGCCCTCCTCAAAAGTGCAAGGACCCGAGTTAGCCCTCATTTTCATAGGTTCTGCATCTGTGGAATCAACCAACCCAACTAAAGATTTAAAATACTAAAAAATATTTTTTAAATCCATCTGAACAAAATATGTAAAGAACATTTTTCTTGTCATTCTTTAAACAATACAACAACTATTTATATAACATTTACTTAGTAGTAGTTACTATAAGCAATCAGAATGATTTAAAGTATACAGGAGGATTGCATAGGTCATTTACAGATGATATACCATTTAATTTAAGAGGTCGGAGCATGGGGCCAGGGATTTAGCTCAGTGGTTTCGCCGCCTGCTGCACAAGCGCAAGGACCAGAGTTTGATCCCAGGTACCAAAAAAAAGAGATCGGCACATACGTAGAATTTGGTATCCATGGGATCCTTGGACCAATAACCCAAAGGACAACTGTCCTATGTTCAAGGCACTGGGCGAGATGGCAACGAAATACTAAGGTGAATTGGACCAATTCTGCCGTGCTAAGCTTAAACCTTCATATGTACCAGCCCTTCTTTCCTATTTGTACTGCTACCAGTTATTACCCCCTTCAGGCCTTTTACAATCTCCTTCCCTCCATACACGCTCCCCAGTGAAATGTTAAGGAGCCATTTTGATTGTACCCTCCCTGCCTGTTTTAAGACCTTAAGTGACCTTTCACCATGTACTAACTCTTTAATCCGACATTTCACACTCAACCATTTTATTTTTTATTGAACAGAATTCAAGCTCATCTACCTCTAGACCTTTCCTCAAAAACTATGGTGTGTGTTCTAATCCTTAAAAATTTATAACAGTAAAAAATAAACTGCCACTAATCGCCTCAAAATAATTCCCTTCATGTCCAACACATTTATCCCGTTGTTCTTATCACTTTCTGAAACAGTTCTTCTAGTCCTCTTTGGTGAGTGTTTTTAGTTGTTGTCTTGGCTGCCTGGAAGTCTTGAATCGATTCAAAACATTTACCTTTCATGGTCATTTTGACTTTGGGGAAGAGTCAGAAGCCGCATGGTACCAGATCCAGTGAGGATGAGGACACACAGTAATCTTTTTACAAGACTGCCTTTCCTCTGGATGGCACTTGGTGATGGCATTCACTGTATTTTCAATCAAACCTCATAAAGGCACTGAAAAAAGAGGACTTCCAGAACTAATTCAGAAAGAGGCAAGAATGATGGGATAAGTGTGTTCAAAGTGAGGGGAGTATTTTAAGGGGGATTAATGGCAATATGCTTTTACTGTAATCATTTTTTAAAATTTAAGCATTCATCGTATTTTCCCATCAGCCCTTGTGTGTAAGACTTCGTCTGACAGGTAAGATTCGAACAAGCAGAAACTGTAATGTAGACTACACCAGACCGAGAAAGACACAAAATCAAGAGAGCATAAAGGATGAGTTCAGGTTAATTGATAGTCTGGAACATAAAGTTGATCTAAATGGCTATTGTGACAAGATAATGCTCTCTTAGACCCTAGGATCTATCTTTCAGCCCTTCTACCTACTTAGTACCTATATGTTTTTAAAATATGTCCACAAATTCTTTGATACTTTTACCTTTAAGATGTGGAATCTAATTCCTTTTCCTGAAAGTGTGCACTGGACCTCTAATGAAGTGAGCAACTTCAGATACAAGTCCATAAAAGACACTCTGGCTCCCTCCTTACTCTCTTGGAATGGCTTGCTCTGGAAGACGTCAGGTACTATGTTGTTAGGATGCTCAAGCAAGCCATGGAGGGGCCCATGTGAGGAGCTGGGCCCTCTTGCCAAGAGCCATGTGACTGAGGCATCTTGGACGCAGGTTCTGTCATCCTTCAAACTTTCAGTGACCACAGAACTTGATCACATCTTGACTGAAATCACACAGAAGTAGCTGGCTGGAACCTCCTGGAACAACTGTTAGGTAGCAAATTTTTATTTATTATTTTAAGCCACTAACTTTAGCAGCAACAGATACCTATTATACTACCTATCAACAAATGTCTACCAAGAAGAATGTTAATGTCTTCAGAGGTAAATCTCTATGATATGCAGTATATGTAAACAGTATGCTAAAGAATAAATAGGTTTATTTGTTTGTTTGTTTTTTAAGAATAAATAGGTTTTTAACTTGCGGTATAACCACAGAAAGAATATAGACCACATTTATCATACTTACTACATATATCCTCAGCATCAAGTATAATTCCCCATTCACATAACAATCCAGGGCTGGGAGATTTAGCTCCGTGGCACCGTGCCTGCCTCGCAAGCACAAGGTCCTGAGTTCAATGCCCTGTACCGGAGGGGGTGGGGGGGACGTATACACATAACAATCCAATAAATATTGTTGAATAGATAGGTGGATCCCTTTCCAAGGATGGCTCTAAAGGAGATTTTCTTACAATAATATAGATTTAATTTTTCCTCATGGCCAGGGCTTCTCTGCAAAAGGCAAAAGAGGTGGGGCAAATGGAAAGAAAATAAATTCCTTAAAACCCTCTACGTTCATTTTATTGCTTTTCAAAAATTGTTTTACCATTTTATTGCAAAATAAAATACAAATACAGAAAACTCCACAAACATATCTACAAGTTAGTAGAAATTCGTGAAAGACAAATACCCCTGAAGAGAACCACTAGTGTCAAGAAAGAGAACTTTTGTCAGCTAACCCCTTGTCTACAGAACCTTTCAAGCTATGTGTGGATGTACAAATATAGTTTTCTTTGCCTCAAATAAGAAAGAACCAGACTGTTTAGCTTTAGGAAGACAGGAGGGTCAAAGGAGAACCAGACCTCAGGAGTCCCTCTTATCAAGGCCAGGATCTGACAAGCAGAGCTCCTATTTTACTGAGATTTGACTACCGGCTATAAAACCTGTGGATGAAAAGCTAGAGCAGTCTGGTGAGATTATGAGTAGAAAGACACTCAATGTAAACCTAGTATCTTTTTTAAAAAAAATTTAACACAGCAGAAATGAAGCAGGGGTGAACTTTTCAAAAGAGAAATTGTGATAATGACAGCAGGTTCAGATCTCATATCTATAAAACAAGTCAGCATTCTGTGTAGATTTTAATTTTGCATAGCGTTATGTTACAAATTAAACTGCTCTAATTTGTTACATTATTGTCTAATAATGAAAGTTTTGCTAGTGTGCTAATGAGGTAAATAAATTAAGTTGAATTTTTAGCTGTGTGCCATCCAGTATAAATTATTTTACTGCAATTATAGATTGCCTCAGAGCCCTAGTATAAAACCTTAGCCTCATTCCTGTTAACTCTCAAGCATATGGGTCTATGACAATTTTCTAAACTATATCAACTCAGTATTAGATTATTGGAATATTTCAAAAGAATGACTCTAACAAATAGAAAACAATAGCCTCATGTTGATATCTAGTTTTCCGTAACATCATGGAAACTAGAAGATTGAATCATTTTAAAATTATTATGAGTACTTGCTTAATGTTACTCAGGTTGGAAAAACAGATCTTACTGTAGCCTTCAAAAGGCTTATAAGTCTTGCTCTTTAATGATGCAATTGTTTGGAGGTGCTAATAAAGTTTCCTAGACAGGCTACATTTCAAATGAAACAAGGTTGGCTTACTCTACCTGGTCTACAAGACAGCAAGCATGTGACCCATAAGATACGCAGTGCTGAGTTAGATTTCATTCACTGACAAAGGACTTGTGCTGTTTTAGAACAAAGAGGGGGTGAACTATGTTGACAAGGCTACCTCTGGGTTCCCACCAAAAAGCTCCTATCACAAAGCAAGCGTTTTCATATTTCTATTATATCAGAGTCTAAAAGAACCACTAGGCCTTGAATGTGTAAGTATGTTGCTTCCTGCAAAGAAAACAGCTTTCTCTACAAATAGCTTCCATAACAATCTACCGTGGAAGAAAGAAAGTAGACTGAAGGAGATCAATCTGGATTGAAATCTATGCCCAGCCATATACCCTTGGTAACCAACCTATTTAACTTCTCTCAGCTTACGTTTCCTTATATTTTAAAAAGTGGGGATCAAAAATTCACTGTACGAGTCATTCTGATTCAGTTAATAGAAACCTAGCTCATACACAAAAAAGGAAAGGTGACTTATTAGAAAATGATGAAAGGGGCTTAAAGACTCCAAAGAAGAACATGGTTATAGGATCTTCAGGCAAAATAATCCCTCAAACCTCAAGAAAGTCTCCCCACTGATACTGTAGTAGTCTTTCTCGTCCAGTCTATTACTCTCATTCCTGCTTCTTTGTCCATTTTGGCTTCCCTCATTTCCACCATACAGAGCCACAGGATGCAGTATGAAAACCACTAAGCAATACAGTATAGCTGCTGAGTATCTGGTATATGAATACTCTAAATTGGAGGTGGTTAAAGGTAAAACACACACAAGACTTCAAACACTTACTACTCTACATATGTAAGTATTAAGTAATATTTATGTAATTCTGTAAATTTATATATTTATATAAAGGTTAATTTATATATAATTTTATTTTGATTACATGTTGAAATAATAATTGAACACACATAATGTGTTAAATAGAACATAGTATTAAAAACTAAATTCACTTGTTTTCTTACGTATCTTTTTAATGTGGCTACTAGAAAATGTTAAATTACTCTCTTGGTTTGTATTATATTCTATTGGAAAGTATGCTGGGAGGCTTTTCCCACATAAGGAGGAACTTGGCCACCTAGAGTCCCGAATTCAATTTATCCAGCTTATAAATGTCACAGTGAAGAAAAGATTTTCCCCTTCTACTTCAGATTCCAAATATCCTGGGAAAGACTCGGGGGAAGCTGGATCACATAATCCAGGCCATGTACTAATCCCTGCCAGGCAGAAGATGAACTATGATGTACAGCTCCATGAGAATTTTGTGAATGGGACAGGGGTACTTTCATAAAAGAAGAGAGATGCCACCAGATAAAAACAACAAACATCCATGTCACCTTACAGGGGATATGGAGCACGGTCCTCTCTGATGATGGCAAGATTGTGACCAAAGTCTCTGTCTAAATGCCAGTAGGGACATAAATCACACACCCCTTGAGTAAGTAGGTGGTTGCAAGTCATAACATAGAATGGCAGACATTGGAAACCCAAGAAAAAAGTACTTCAGATTTCTACACTTGAGTACTCATTAAATGCACCTAGACATTTTTGCTAAACCCTAGAAGCTGGCAGCTTTAGGGCAGGTCTAACTTCAAAGAGCAATTCATGGAGATAGCAGCTTTACTCTATATTGATATGAGCTAAAAACTGAAAACTTTTCGGTACAAATATCATTAGCATTATTAAGTATGTAACAACACTGGAAATATTTCAATTTGTCTCTGAATATACTAAAGGATATAATAGGCTATAAAGTCTATGGCAGTGGTTCTCAAACTGCCTAGGACTCTTCTTGCAAGTATTAAAATCCCCAAAGAGTTATTATTTATGTGTATATTCTCTGTTGATATTTAGGGTATTTGAATTTAAGACTGAAATTTTTAAAAAAGAACTTTTGTTGAGAATTCCTCCTATGTTTTCTTCTAGAAATTTTGTAGTTATTAAGTTTCACATTTAGGTCTGTGATCTATTTGAGTTAAATTTTACACAGTTGAAAGTATGGACTGAGGGTTTCCCCCTCTTTTTGGTAGAGATATATAACTATTCCAGCACCATTTGTTGAAAAGATTTTCCATTCTCCTTGCACTTTTGTCAAAAATCAGTTGTTAATGCAAGTGTGGGTCTATTTCAGGATAATCTCTTCTATTGCACTGATCTATATTGATATACTTTCCATTTTTAGACCATTATCACACTATCTTGACTACTACAGCTTTATAGCAAGTCTTGAAATCAAAGACTGTCAGTTCTCCAATTTTGCTCTTCTTTTTCAAAGTTGTTTTGTCTATTCTAGGTCTTTCAAAATGAACTTCAGAGTCAGATTGTCAATTTCCACACACACACACAAAAAACCTGCTGAGATTTTAACTTGACTTGCTCGGATTTTGTCAGATCTATATACCAATTTAGAAAGAAATGATACCTTACAATATTGAGTCTTCCAACATATGAACATAGCATATCTATTTCTTTAGATTTTCTTTAGTTTCTCTCAACAATGTTTTGTAGTTTTAAGCATAAAGGTAACTTGTTATAAGGGACTACAGGAAAGGCTGAAATTGCTGAGTTATGCTAAAAACTAGAGGGATGTGATCATCAGAAGTTACAATGAAGAAACAAATTTTGGACACACATAATGATGCCATAAAGGAGAACTACAGCTCATTGCCTTATGGTTCTTTTCCACAAATATAGGAAGAAATCATGAAACAAATACTATTTAAATACAGAGTGCAGGCAAACTGAGCCAATCGAAGGATATGGAGTGAACAGATACCATGTTTAATACCATGCCTCGGTGGTTTGCTGCATCATTCGTATTAGTGTACTTTGCATTTAGCTATTACTTAGCAGTCAAATATTAATAATGTGCTAGAAAAAACCAACCTACACCACAGCATCTTTTGCATAATACTGAGATGTTTCCACTATTTACCAATTACATGTGCACTAATCCACATCACTAAAGCATGCTCTGTAGCAGAATAGAGTGTACTTGAAGAATCACTATCACATATGGGGTCAGGATACTAGAACAGGTTAACTAATAATCATTTATGAATAGCTACATTCTAAAATTGTAAATTTAAAAATAGAAACACAAGCAGACCAGAAAAACCAAAAGTAAAATTTCTCTTACTATATATCAGTAAGAGAAAACCAAAACAATGAAGTTCATAGAGATGCCTGTGACTGCTCTTCATTTTTTGTAAGAAAATATACTACTGTCAGAATTATCATAGGTCATATTTGGATACCAGAAAAAAGTAGAAGTTTGAACTTTAAATTTTAGATGTCAGCAATCAAGAAAGCAGAAACATGAAGCAGTAAATGCAACTCTATCTTAATTTCAATGAAATTCTTTCTTCTTAGTAAATTCAAATACTTCGAGTAAATAATATCTTTGAAATATTAAATGACTAAATAAAGCCATTTATATTTTGCACTTACTCCAAGTTCAGAAGTTGTGTTAGACAGTTTCCCATCACTGTAACTCAATACCTAAGATAGTCAACATAGAAAAGGTTCATTTGAGTTATAGCTTTGAAGGCTTCAGTCCACAATCAATTAGTACCACTGCTCCAGCCTATGGCAAGGCAGAACATCAAAGGGGGTTATATGACAGAGAGAAACCACTCATTTCCTGCACAGGAAGCAAGAAAAGGAAGGAAGAAGAAGAGACGAGAGTCCCACAGTCCTGTTCTAGTACATCCCCTCAGTGACCTAAATACTTCCCACTAGACTGTACAGTACCTCTTCGGGTTCTGGCCATGCCCCAGTAGACCTACCCTGGGAACCAAATCTTAACACATGGGCCTTTCAGAGACATTCAAGATTCATACTAGAGTAGAAATGTATTAAGTACCACCACATTTGTTATCTCATTGACATTCTCAACAGCCCCGTGTGGTGGGCTTAGTGGTCTAAATTCTGAATGCTTTAACAAATACTATAAAATAGGTGACCTATAAACAGCAGGAAGATGGAAGTCCGTGACTAAGGCTCTGGCACATCTGATGTCTGGTGAAGGCCCTTTCCTGCTTCACAAATGCTGCTTTTTTGCTCTGTCCTCCCATAGCTCTTGGGGGTCTCTTTTATGTGGTCACTAATCCTACTCATGTGGATCGGGGATTTAGCCCAGTGGTTCCACCGCCCGCCTCACAAGCGCAAGGTCCTGAGTTTGATCCCTGGTACCAAAAAAAAAAAAAAAAGGGAAAAACTAATCCCACTCATGAGGGCTCTGCTCTCATGATTCCCAAAAAGCCCCACCTCCTACCTGCTACCACATTTCGGGTTAGGGTTTTCACATGCGGGAGGCACAAACATCCAGACTGCAGCAATAGCTCACCTTAATTTAAGAGATGGGGATGCTAAAATGTGAAAGAGAATCAAGTAAATTATATATTAGTAACAGATTATTTAAAAATAAGACAGCCAGATATGGTGACATGCACCTGTAATCACAGCACTCTGAGAGACTGAGACAAGAGGAGTTCAAGCCCAGTCTGGGCAACTTAGCAACTCAGTGAGAACTTGCCTCGAAATAAAAATTTAAAAAAGATTGGAGATGTAGCTCAGTGTAAAGGCCAGGGTTCAATCCAGAGTATGAGGGGGTGGGTCTTCAAAAGAGTTGAAGGTACCGGTGAAATATAAATGAATGAAATACCAGGTGCCTTTGTCAAGAAATATTACCTTCCATAATCTAAAAAAAAGGCATCAGCAAACTACTGCCCCATAGGCAAAATTGAGCCCAAAGTCTGCTTTTGAAAATAAAGTTTTATTGGAACCCAGCCACACTCATTCATTTACATATTGTCTCTAGCTGCTTTCATGCTGTGACAGCAGAGCAGAGTAGTTGTGACAGAGACCATATGGTGAAACAGCCTAAAGTTTTACCATATTGCTCTTTAGACAAACTTACTGCCCCTCATCTAGACAGGACTGTTCTCTAAGCCCTGCTCCTCTCTCTAGAGAAGGGAAGTAGGACTAGGAAAATGAACTGCAAGTCCTGGGTCGTGTTAGGTCTCCTACTTAACGAAGGAACTGAGGGTGTTTTCCTCCAGAGTAAATGTTCAGATCATCTCACTGCTTTCTTCGTCATTAAATCTCAAATGCAAATTGTGGTTCAGATTTAGCAGTGATAAATCAAACTTACTACGGGAATAAATAACACCCTACTTTTATGACTTTGCTAGGTACACATTCTCCTTTTTATAAAAGTATGCCTGCTCCTATTTGCTTAGACAGAAACTATTTCCTTTAAGATAAGAAGATGAGGGTTTCCTGTGAATTCTTTTTTTTGGGGGGGGGGGGGTACCGGGATCAAACTTGGGACCTTGCACTTGCAAGGCAGGCGGTGGAACCACTGAACTAAATCCCCAGCCCTCCCGTGAATTCTTGATGCTCTTTCAAGCACCAGACAACTGTTCTGCTTTAAAGTCAGACTGCACAAGATTGATTTAAAGTGATCTTTCTTCCTAAATGCTGCTTATTAAACGTGATTTTACTGGATTCAAAAAACTGCCTCAAATTCTGAGGCATCGTTTAATTGTGGTATAAAGAAAAATGTGAGGTCAGTCTTTAAGTTTATACTCATTTATGAGGCTCAGAGGGCTTTTTGTGTTTAATGCCTGCTGAGAAATAATTAAAATCAATACATATCATCTTAACAAGTTTGATGGATTTTAAATAAAGGAAATGTCTGGGACAAATTAGCAGATTCCTTCCTCCCAAATAGGTAAAATTAAATGGACTTTCAAACAATCCTAAATTATAAAGGACAATGCAAAAATGCATACCCCTCAAAAAACATCACAGGGTCATTCATCAGCCTAATTTTCTTCTAAGTGTAGAAAATGCAAAAACAAAAACCCATCCCCTTATCCTAAGCAAAAGTGAGAATGAGAAATTGCTAAACTCCACCAATTTACCAGTTCTAAAATTCAATCTTTGATGACAAGTCACAGAATGTAACTATCATTCATATACTTTAAAATACTTTTGGCATTTCCTAACTATATGAAAGAATAATAGTACCACTTGAGTGTTCACCAGCAACATTTCCTTTAAACTTTTAAGAGGAGAACATCAGTAAGATTATCATTGTTATAGTTTGAATCTAGAATCCCCCAAGGGCTCCTGTGTTGAAAGGTTGATCCCAGCTGGTGGCACCATAGGCAGGTGGTGGAAACTTGAAGAGATGGGGCCTACTTGGAAGAGGAGGGTCATGGGGGCTTGTCTTTGAAGGATATATTTGTCCACGGATCCTCCTTTTTTCTCTCTCCTCTTCTCTCTGCATCCAGGGCATCCACAAAGCGAGCAGCTTTCCTCTGCCATGCCCTTTCAATGCATTGTTTCTATCTTGCCACAGACCTAAAAGCAATAGAGCCAGCCTACCATGGACTGACACCTCTGAAACTGTAAGCCAAAAATAAATCTTTTCTTCTTTTAAGTTGATTTTCTTGGCTATTTTAAGTTGAATCTTCCCCTTCAAGTGGCTCTTTTTTATTTCATTATCACTTTTCTTCAACTTGACCTCTTGGTGCCCCTCTTTCCTTGCTGCCAACTATTAAGACTAAATATTCTGTCAACAGTTTCAAAAATGCTTATGGTCTTGGGAAAGTAATTTGAGTTACTTAAGTTTCTCTTTATGCTTACATCAACTAAGTGAATTCTCCAAGAAAAGATAAAAGTGTAGGGGATTCAGAGCTGGGAGGAAGAAGATAATTAAAGTAGTGTTAGTGGGAACTATACCAGCACTGGCAGGATAGTGAGAAAAGCTTCCTGTTTCCAATTAAAAGTGCATGTTGGGGAGCAGTGTAAAATTGCACCACATGGAAGAGTAGGCTCTGGAAGGAGTATCCAACAAGAAACTACTAGTGAGCCAGGTATAGTGGCATACGGTTGTACTGCCAGCACTCTGGAAGGCTGAGGTAGAAGGATTGCAAGTTCTAACTTAGCCTTGGCAGTTTAGCAACTTAGCAAGACCCTGTCTCAAAAGAAATAATAAAAAAGGGCTGGGGATATAGCTCAGTGCAAAGGTCTAGGGTTCAATCCCCAATACTCTCAGGGGTGGGGGGCAGAGAGACAGACGATGACCATTCTAATACACAGTCATCTTTATAGTTTCTAAAATCTACTGTACATGTAGCCTAAAGTTAGTACTCAACTATTTTGCAACTAATGCTTGTTAATTTTGACATAATAACTATATTATATAGTATTTACATCTGAATTTCTCCCCCCTTCCCATTGGTATTGTCTAATCAAAATTCAATATTTAGGACCCCTGCACAGTGCTGCTATCAATACTTAGGTACTCTGAATAATACTACTCTCCAAAATAAAATGCTGCCCATTCAGGGGACTCTGTGGCAGTTGTTTTCAAGCAGCACAGAATATTGTGGGGCTCTGGATACTTTCTTTCATCCACTAGGTCATGGTAAAATCCTCCTTAGTACCACGCTGTACATGAAGAAGAGCCTTCTGCTGCCCATTTCCTTATCACACTGTTAGGCTTTAGATCAAAGGGTCACAGTGAATCCACAGGTCATGGCCAACATACATTGGTATTCTGTTTGGCCAGTGCGGTGTTTTCAAAAATATTTATCATTGCCATCATTTAAAAGGCAGACATTTTTCACATTTAAAAATTAAAAACTTTGAGCTTCTAGGTTCCTTACAATAACATCTGCATATCTGGCAACACTAGGCCCATACTTTCACATGGAAAACAACTCTGTAGCTGTATAGCAGCTGCTGCCTCTAAATGAAGCACATAACTTGCTAGCTTATTACAGTTCTCACCACGTGCTACTCTTATGACAGCAAGCCAGAGCACACTTCTTCAGTATCTCCCTGACCCTTAGTGTCTGCATGTGCTAACCTAGGTTTGAATGCAAGCAGACTGACTCTGTCAGGCAATTTCTTCACCAGCATCAGGCTGAGACAGCTTCTCCTACACTGACCAGATGATCTCCCTACACACGGGTCCTCAGATGTTATCCTCCACATCAGTGACCCATTTGGGCCATCATGTGGTAACAAGTGAACATTCACTACCACTCTTTGCCTGTCCCAGGCTCTTAAGCACACCTCGACAACCTCACCTTAATTTCTGCTTTCTTCCTCTACTTGGTACAGTGACCTGTGTTTTGTACTGAGTGTGCCTGAATGATCACAGAGCCACAGTGGCTTCAGAGGGATGACTGCCTCATAACCCGACATATATGACCTATTTGAGTTTTGCAGCATAGTTCATTCTAGTTCGATGAGGGGACTAAATTTCAGCAAGTATGCATCAGGATGAATAGGCTCATTATTCCATATAAAATGATGCCAATAAGATTTACTGTCAAACCAGAAGCCCAAGTACTTAAGTCACAGTAAATTGTTGTAGGCCCGCTCCTGATCTAGCCTGGATGAGGGCTCGACCGTACACAGTTTAGAGATATTCCAGAACTGTTTAGACTATAAACAATATAATCATTTTTTATCCAACAAAGAAAAGTCGATGATATTTTTGTGTAAGGTTGTTTGCCATATCTACAGCCAGAAGGAAATAACTGCTACTTAACCTTCTGGTTCAGTGGGATCCATGAATTTCCTTACATATTTCTATATGATACTCCTAACTCTAGGGTTTTAATTTCACTACATTCTGTAGAAAACTGACTCTTTATTTCAAAAGACTAATACAAACACACATCATTTTTACAAGTAAACCTCAGCAAAAATACTATATTCTTAGTTTCTGAGTATTTCTTGTTCAGATAATAAAAATTTTAAGTGGACAAATTGGAACGTTTTCTTTAGGTCTCTCGCTATATACAGTTTTCCAGGAGTGGGAGCGGGGGTGGATGAAGGGGTGGTTATCTGTTTTATTAGCATTATATAGTTAGGTTCAGTAATTCTCAGAACAGAAATAAAGATAGGAATATACGTAAGACAGTTTTCACTCTAACAAAATTAAGAGCAGCATCTGCTGATTACCATGACCTAAGGTTATAATACAACTTTATAATACAACTTCATGAATTTAGATCTTAAACCCTCAACAAGTACTCTGTATGATTTCTGGTATGCTGGTAATTCTTCCTGGTATGCGTAGACTTTGTTTTGCTGTTGCTCTGCGTCATCCTTGAGTTTCTCCTTTTGTTGTCCTTGGTTTTTTTCTATTTTTGCAGGAAATGAAGATTCAGAAAGATACTAATGTTGCAATTCAGACATTTCATCCATAGGAAAAAAATTTACTTCATCATATTTCAGGGTAGGAAAAAATATTTACTTTTGGCAGATGGGTTCTACTTTTCTCTTATCTGACTGGCAAGAGAAGAGTGGGAACATACTATAAAGTTAAAAATTCTTCAAATACAAAGTATGGGAATTTGATACTGAAAAGAAAAAAATTAGATTATGAGCCAACATGTACTTGTTTTCCTTTGATACTTGGGAACATGGGCAGAGGCAACATCAGCATCAAACAGAAAGACTGCTCAAACAGACAAGGCACAAAAAGTCAAAACAGAGAGGCTAGAAGCTGTAAATTGTGAATTAAGACAATGTTTGAATGAAGTGCTTATAGACACTGTTTGAATTTGGTTTTAAATGACCTGGAGGAGAGTTTCAACTGACATATTCAGAAGTCACTGAGAATGTGCTATAAGGGCTTCTCAGGAGACAGCCTGCTATTAATGAGCCAAATTATTGCTGACACGAAATTAATTACGCTCGGTAATTACAGATCTATTATGTACATTTCCTATACCACAGGGGTGTGGAGAAACTGAGAGAAATTGGTGCCCTTCGTTCTCACCTGGACTTTACAACCAGTGGGTTCACAATGGAAAATCGGCAGATTAGAAACTAAAATTCAAGTTTAATGAAATATAAAAATCCCATGTTTTACACAGGTAAAAAGAAAATAATTTTCTTAGATGGAAAATATTTTTGAAAGTTCCCTAATTTTTGTCTATTGTTGTAGTCTTTATTGTACCAAACCACATTTCCAATCACTAGCAAGATTAATATCTAATACTACTTACTTTTTTATTTATTTTATATGCAGAGAAACAGGATTTGGTCTTTTCTCTAGACAGTTATAAATACCATTAGCTTTCTGAATGTCATCAAATTAGGAGGGCATAGATTCTTCTTATATTAGACTGAAATTTTAAAAACAGAGATTGAAATACAGCTGTGAGCAAACCGCCAAATCTTCAATCACAACCAGAATCCTCCTCTGGTATGAGGCTGGGATCTGGCTTAGGCTTCTTTTGCTCTCACTAACCACAGCCCCGTCACCTACTACTCTGCGTTTATAGATCTCTCCCCAAAACAGGTGCTCCCCAGTTCATAATCTGCCTGCATCCACTTTTAAGGAATGCTATACAGACACTAATCTAACTGGATTCTGAGTCTGGGGCAAGCCCAATTTTGTGAGCACCAGAGTTCAGTTACTGGCGAAGAAAATGAGATGCCCTTTAGCAAGCCTGGTTAATATGCAACCCTACTTAAAGACAGAATGTGTATTTGACATTTTCTATGAAAGTCCTGGAATTAATATGAGAAAACGAAAAAATGGAAACAAAGTCTTTGTAAATAGGGAGGGATGGAGGGGTTGAAGGGAGGGTAGGGGAAGGGGGAAAAATAAGAACCAAGAGAGTATGTAAAGGTGCATACCTCCAATGATGAATGTCATTATGCTGCAAACCTAAAATGTACCAATAAAAGGACATACAAAAAAAAAAGAAAGTCTTTCATCTGAATAGGATTATTAAATACAAACTATTTCCTTCAGTGTTTTAACTTGCTTATGCTATTAATTTTACCTTATGCCAAAAAACTCACTTCCAAGTAATTTTTTTTTTTTTGGTACCAGGGATCGAACTCGGGACCTTGCACTTTGTGAGGCAGGCGGTGGAACCACTGAGCAAAATCCCCAGCCCTCTTCCAAGTAATTTTTAAAGTTACTGTTACAGCTTTTAGGCAACAAGAAAACTCAATGTATCTTCACACAATAAGTATTTCCAGTAGAATTCACCATCCAAACAAAATGCTGACAAATATGTTGCATAAATACTAAGTTAAATAATTACTTTAAAATTTATTTATATTTTCATACCAATAACCATGTATTTTTACCTTGAGAAGATATGTGGGAATATTACTGAAATCCACTGGCAACTTCAAAAGGAAACGAGCTGAAAATTCACCAGTCTGTAGAAAGAAAGGTATAATAAGATAAAAATAAAAAATAAATTGAGAAGTGACATAATTATAAGGCCACAAGTTCAACCTGTTCAAAATGCAGGCGTCTTCAATTTGGGTTTCCTAACATCAAGCAAGAAAAGAAGGTTGGAAAAGTAGAGGAGGATCAAAAAAAATTCTGAAGTTATCAGTTACTGAAAAGGATAATTTGAAATTTTTTAATGTGCAGTAATTGTAAATGGGCAGTAAAATTATAATACAGTAGTATTACTTTTTGTTTCTTACAAGTATAAAAAAAAGAATCCCAGCAATAGTAACAGACTACTTCTTAGATTCATTTGTTTTTACTGAAGCATTCAGACCACTTCATTAATGTTTATAATTCACCCAGCCACAACATATGTCACTATCCTTTATAGTGTATCTGGAAGCAAACACAAAGGTTGAACTTTCACTCGTGCAAAGTACTATATCATTGAGCACCCCCAACTCAGTTGCTAATCTCTTAAAAGTCTACTACCATCATCATCATCAAATATTTTTTCACTTAACTCCCTTTACAAAGTAATCTCTATAGAAAAGTGTACACAGGTTTGACAACTGAAAACTTTCAACTATTATAAATAATGCCTCCTAGTAGTTCTATATTTATGAGGGGTGCTGGGGATTGAACCCAGGGCCTTGCACATGCTAGGCAAGCATTCTACCACTGAGCTACACCCCAGACCAGCTCCTATTTTCTAAAAGAGAAAGCTCATGTAAAAGACTAAGATAACTCCTCCATTTCTATAATGTGAAAGGCCAGGCAACCACCCTTTTTTGGTCACTGCTTTTAGCTTGGCCAAGGACTAGAGAAGGGGTTTTCCACATGGGTTACAAAGAGACCTAGGAGTTCCAAGAGACCCTCTCCAAACGCTGGTAGGGTCCTGGGTCTTCTACCCTGTCTCACTGCAAGCATTCAGCTTGACTTGGGCTTTTGACATAGTGAACTTGTCTATGACATATCTGATCAAAGAACTCCAGGGTAAGTCAAAAGCTACCCTTAAAAAATACAACTCTGTCCTTTCCATTCTGTGACTACTAAAAAGCTCCCAGTATCTTCTCTGTTTCCCCACAGAAAATATGAGCCACACAAACTCCCAAAAGTACATCTTAAAAAAAAAAAAACAGCAAGAATTTACAGATATTTCTGTGGATGAACTATACACAAGCACTTATGCACACCTCTTACAGATGACTCCACAACCATCACCACTTCTTTCTACAAAAACCCTACCAACTGGTTCAAGGTTCTGGTCCTAATTTTAAAACTCTGACCTAAAACTTTGAAAATGCAGGCAGAAATATAAACCTTGAGCTCAGAAGATAACAGTGATAACTACCATCAACCTAGATTTTTTTTGTTTTGCTTGTTTTTAAACGCTTACAACATCTTTTAACTTGCATCAACCTCTGACTAAGGACAGAACATTTCTCTATAACCACAAGCATAACCTTGCAACAGAAAAGCAAAAATGAGAACTGAGTAGACAAAATCAAAGCAGAACAAGTCAAACAGAGTAGCAGAAGCCATTGTGCCAACAAGGATGCCAATGGTGACAAACAGGACTGATGGGTCAGAGACGAGCAGCTGCTCTTAGTACTAAATGTCAGTATGCACAGGCTCCCCACCACTCAACACAGGGGACAATGTACGAGCCACCTAAAATCTCCCAACAGGTTATCATTTTGGGTGGGAAAAGGTTGGTGAGATCCTAGTATAATTTTTGCCTTCTGTTATAGTCCAAGATTTCCAGAAAGGAGTGGCTTTATGCTACATTTGCTTCTAGAGGACTCCAAAACTAATATATCGAGTCACAGCTGGACCTAAAAGAGTCTATTATTATGTACAAGGAAGCCATTCTTTGAAAGGATAAGTGGAAAGGCAACAGAATAAAATAACAGTATGAAGTTAAGTGGGAGCTTAGAATGGGGAGCATCTAGGTTGCTAGGAGCCAAGGGTATGAAAAAGAAAATTCTAGAAAAGTCTTTTTTTGGTACTGTGAATGGTACTCTAGGAGAAAGAGTAGTCATCAAAGAACACATGATCCAACCTACTGTCCCCCTTGTCTCTCTCTTATACAATGAATTCTTCCTTCTTTACTCACTCCCATCAGTGTGCAAACATCATTTTTAAAAAAGTCTTTCTTGACTTTACATCCTCTTGCAGCTACCATCTCACTTCTTGGTCCTACTTTATAAAACCATCTCCTGTCTAAAACTCATGAGTCTATATCAGAATCTGCATTTTGCATTTCCTCTTTTATTCTCTCTAGTCAGCCTTTCCTCCCCACCACTCTACCACAACAGCTCACAAGTCATCAATGTCCTCTCCATTGCCAAATTCGATGGTCATTTCTCAGTCTTCACCTTAGTGTTCTGTCGGTGGCATTTGGACACAGCTGATCACTCACTCCCTTGCTGAACATACTTCACTTGGTTTCTAGGACCCCGCTTCCCAGAGTCTTCGCTACTTCACTTGTACCTCTTTGTTCTCCAAAACCTCTAAACGCTGGAGCACAGCCAGGCTTAATTCCAAGACCTTTTCTATGCTCTCCAGGTGATCTCCTCCAGGCTCATGACTTGAAATAGCAATTCCATGCTGGTGAGTACCAAATGGGCTAGCTCCATCCCACAGCTTTTCCTAATTCAAATTTAATTTATCCAATGGCCGTGAACAAAACCAAATTCCTGATATTATGCTCCTCCTTTGACATTTATTACTCATTTCAGTACCTGGCAATTTCATTCTTTCAGTCACTTCAGCTAAACATTCCTGCTATTATCTTTCTCTCTCAGCCCACATTCAAAGTGGAAGCAAATCCTACTAACTCCACCTCCAAAATATATCCTGAGTCCAGCCACTTTGCATCTCAGCCACCATTATCTCTAGCCAAGACAACTGCAACTCCCCCAGCTGCTTCAGTCCTTGTTTGGCTGAAGCTTATTGTCGTCACAACAGGCGAAGTGATTAATTCAACACATTAGTGAAATCATGATTAAAACTCTCATTTGCTTAAAACCCTCAAATGGTGGGGATCAAATGGTTGAGCCAGAAGTGTTCCTGCATGTTCAGCGAACAGCAAGAAGCTCAGTGTTACTGGAGTAAAAAAGCACCAATACTGATCAAAGGTCACCAAAGAACTCTTCTTCATAGTGTAAGCAATTTCTAAGCCCCTGTAGGATGTGCAAAAATCATTCATGAAATCAGGGAACACTAAAATGGCTACTATGAATATGACGAACATGTGTTAAGTTATTTCTGGGCACATGAGGACAGGTGTTTAGAAAGTACCATGAGGTACATCCAAAGAGGATGGAGATGAGTTGGAGAGATGATGATAAATCAAACTCTTCTTCATGTTTCAATTTATGAGACAGACCACCTACCAATGAATAAAGAGCCACTTCTACCTACTAGTGTAAGATGTCAGTCTGCAGATTAAAAATGGCAATTTCAAAACTTTTAGTTTATTAAATTCAGTGCTTCATGTGAATGTATATATGTACACACGTGAAAAAAAACAAAAGGAATAAAAAGTAGACCTTGAAAAATAAAAAGAACTCCTAGAAGGCAATAGGAAAAATAATTACATATTTGGCACTTGAACTCATTTCAACTGCTAGTTATTTTCATCCACACACTGCATTTCAGCTCTTTTGCCTTGTTTTAGTTTGTACAATATATTTTTATTCTACCAGTTATTTTAGACCAAAATTCTTTTAAAAACCCTCAGATGATCCTTACTTTATCCCTTCTCAAAATGTTGATCCTAGAACTAATACAAATTTGTGCTTTTTGGCAACGGGCTGATTGACACAACTAAAGTCATAATAAAACAAATGTTGATCCCAGGACTATTATAAATTTGTGCTCATCAGGGCAGGGGATTTAGCTCAGTGGTTCCCTCGCCTGCCTCGCAAGCGCAAGATCCCGAGTTTGACGCCAGTACCAAAAACAATACAAAATGAAAAACAATTAAACACTTTGTTGTGCTGGGGGTTTAGCTCAGTGGTTCTGCCGCCTGCCTCACAAGTACAAGGTCCCGAGTTCAATCCCCAGTACCAAAAAAATATAATAATAATAATAAATTTGTGCTTATCAGCAACAGGCTAGGGGCCGGGGATTTAGCTCAGTAGTTCCGGTGCCTGCCTTGCAAGTGCAAGGTCCCGAGTTCGATCCCCAGTACCAAAAAAAAAAAAAGAAAAGAAAAAGCAACAGGCTGATGTATAAAACTAAAGTCACAATCAAAACTTCAGGCTATGATGGGAATGTTTTACTGGAAACCATAAAAAATACTTTATGATATCCAAGCTCCATGCCTACCAGACTTTTTAATTTTGCTGCTGAGAGTGTTAAGAGGATTCACTTCTCAGCTCCGCCACTGACTCTGTATCCTGCAAGCTCACCTTTCTCTGTGAGCAAATGTCTTAAAGCACACTTGACTGGAACAAGTGAAAAATCCTCATTCTACTTCAGATAATGATTTTTTGTGTGTCTTTGTATTTGAAGTGCCCACAGCTATTCAAGCAATTTGTGGTCATTTTGTTGTAATGGCAAAGATTGCTTCCACAGAAATCATTTCTTTAAGCTGAAAACGAGACATTTCAATGCAGCCAACTGAACAGAGTAAGCGTGTGTGTGTGTGTGTGTGTGTGTGTGTGTGTGCGCGCACGTGCGCGCACTTGGTCAAATCTCTTGGATGTAGAAAATTATCTGACCTATGACTGTGAAAATGTCAGCCTGCCTGCCAGCTGCCTTAATGGCACTCTCCCCAGCCTTAGCAATGAATATGTGCATCCTCTCTTCAAGTTATGAAAGGAACATTGGCAACCAGCTTCAACTAACAAGACTCCGAGTGCTGGCAATTTTTAGGCCTAACTTTTTATATGGTAGTAGCAGCTATGCTAGGTTTCCTTCTGCTTTTGGAAGTGAAAGGTAGACACCTTCTGCCAAACAAATTCCAAGTTCAGGTTGTTCTGTAAGGGGAACTCCTACTTACTTTCTTAGAGATCTTTCTCTTGTCAACAAAAGAACTCTGATCCGAAATGGACTGTTAGCACTCAGACAAGCTACATGCTAACAAACAGGGAACTGTTTCTTGTAACTTCAGCTGAGTGACAATGTGATAAGGGTAACTTTAAACTGACAACTGACAAGCCTAAACTTGGAGATTGTTCCTTGGCACATGCATAAACACATACTCCAGGGCCAGGGATTTAGCTCAGTGGTTCTGCCACCTGCCTCACAAGCACAAGGTCCTGAGTTCAATCCCCAGTACTCCCCCGCAAAAAAAAGTAGGAGCCAGGGATTTAGCTCAGTGGCTCCAGCGCCTGTCTTGCAAGCACAAGGTCCTTAATTTGATCCTCAGTACCAAAAACTAATAAATACATACTACATGTGATGAGGAAAGCCAAAGTTAGCTTAATTAGAATTTTATACTTCATAAAATGTTTTCTGAGGTATTATTAGATAATTATCTCCATGTTCAATAGAAATAATTGATTTATACCCATTTTTAAAATGAGAAAACTAAGGCCTATAACAGTTAAGAATCTTGCCTGTAGTCACTGAGAGAGTAATGAGGAGTCACAGAGCTCAAACTCAAGACTCAAGATGTCTGCATGCATTCATATCTATGAATTAACAGCCCAGAATGTATTAGCACTATGCTGGCCACTGCAAACATAATGAGTAGAGAAGACAGAACCTGCCCTTCCAGCTTACAGGCTAGTGGGTGAGTTTAGACATTAACCCAAATAATCATTCCTAAAAGCCTGTGATAAATGCTATCTTAAGGGGCAGAGTGCTTTAAGAGCAAATTTCAGGACGACATGTCCCATCAGGGGTTGGGGCTCATTACTTTTTGAGGTTTTTAAAAATTATTATTAATTTTATTGGTACACTTTAGATATAAAATACAGTTACATTCATCATTGGAAATTTGCACCTTTACATAATCTCTCTTGGTTCTTATTTTTCCCCCTTTCCCTGCCTTCTGTTCAACCCCTCCATCCCTCCCTATTTACAAAGACTTTGTTTCCATTTTTCCATTTTCTTATATTGATTCCATTCCCTTCTTTCCTTTCCCTTACCCCTCCCACTTCCTCTTCCCCTTTGCCCCTTTTCTTCCTATTTCACATTATCTATTATACCTTTTAGTCCTTATTTACACTTTCAGTTTCTCACACTGGAGAAACTATTCAGTATTTACACATGTGTGTCCTATTTATTTCACTTAAGCGTATCGCCTCAATGTGCATCCATTTAGCTATAAATGTCTCTAATTTCTCATTTTTTATGTCTGAGTAGTACTCCATTTTATTAAAAAAAAACAAAACCACACACTTTCTTTATCCAGTCTCCAGCTGATGGACAATTGGGCTGCTTCCAAGTTTTAGCTATTAGAAATTGTGCTGCTATGAACATGGGTGCACATATATCACTGTGGTATGATTCTTTTAATTCTTTGGGGAAGATACTTTGAAAGTAAACAAAATTGACAAATCCTTAGCCCACCTTATCAAAAAAAGGAAAGAAAAGGCCCAAATCCATGCAATTAGGAATGAAAAGGGTGAAATTACAACGGACCCTGCAGAAATCCAGGGGCTCATTACTTTGAGGGAACCTTTAAAACATCAAGTCAAGGACTAGGCATTTAGCTCAGTGGTTTCGCCGCCTGCTGCGCAAGCGCAAGGACCCAAGTTCGATCCCCGGTAACAAAAAAAAAAAAATATCAAGTCAAAGGCCAGGGATTTAGCTCAGTGGTTCCTGCCACCTGCCTCGCAAGTGTAAGAGCCTGAGTTCGATCCCCTGTGCCAAAAAAAAAAAAAAAAAATCAAGTCAAAAAGTATATGGAAAAATAAACAAGAAGTACTGATCAGGAAAGTTCCAAAGAAGAAAGGCAGTAAGAAAGGAATATCTACACCAGATAATAAAATGAATTACAAAACCAAAAATTACACCCTCAGGAAAAAGTGTTAAACCAGCAGACAGACAAATGGAGCAGAAAGTCCAGAAACTATCTCAGATATACTTAGGGTATAATTAAGGTGTAACTGACAGTGTTGGGACAACAAGGTAGACATCTATAGAAAATAAAACTAAGACTCACATTTCATACCAGAAAGCTGGGTAAACTCCAAATGGATTAAGCATTTCAGTGTACAAACTAAAACCATAAAGAAGAAAACACTGGCAAACATCTTTATAACCTTGCAGCCAGGAATGCCTTTCTATTGTGACTCCAAACTCTGAAGCCATGAAGGAAAGGACTGATTAAACTTGGAACATAAAAACTTTCTAAAAAAAAAAAACTTTCTAGATGGCAAAAGAATCTCTTTAATAAAGTCAAAAACAATGGACAAAGCAAGAAAAAATTTTGCAACTCTATCACAAAGAATTAATATACTTAATGAGCTGAAACCCCTAAGAGAACAAAGGATGTGTTAAAAAAGAAATGACTCTTAAACATATGAAAGGATGTTTAACCTCACTCATGATAAAAGAAATGCAGATTGAAACTAGACTGAAAGTACCACTTTTCACCAGACTGGCAGAAATCTATAGGCATTTGAAAGATATCAATGGCTTCCCGCCTTCCATGTTTTTGATGCGAAGACAGAGGTGACTCAGACTGCACGAACACATCACTTTCTCTGACTGCTGAAGGTATTTCCTTTATTCTCTTCCTACCACCTTTCAAGGAGCCTCGCACATGCTGGGCAAGTGTTCTACCTCCGTAGCTGAACTAGGTTTGGTTTTCAGAATTCTGATTGTGACATGTCCTGTTTATTTTTTTCTTTCCTTGATCCCAGCTGGGGTTTGCAGAGCCTCTTGAATCGTAAATTTGTCTTTCACCACATTTGGAACTTGTGGGCATTATTCCAACAAACAGCTCCCTGCTCTCTTTCTCCTTTCTCCACTCTTGTCCTGGGAATCCACTTTGTTGTACATTAAAGGTTTCGATTCTGTCCTGTAATATCAAGTCTCTGCCTTCCCTTCTTCTAAGTATCTGTCCCCAGCCAGTATCTGCCTGCTTTGACTCTCAGCGGCTTCAGGCAGAAGGCTTCACTTTCTGTCCAGGGCTCTTAGTCATCTGTGGAAGGCTTAGGTCAACAGCAGCTACAGAGCCCTTAAGAGAAGCACAACTTGACAGGCAGCAATCTACAAACATGTTAATGCTGTGGAGAAACAGCCACTTTGCTACATTGCTGCTGGGTTAATAAAAGGGTATAAACTCTATGGAAGGCATTACAGTGATAAAATCATAAACACATGATCTCTGATCCAGAAGTTCCACTTCTACTTATTTATCTTCGAGACAAGCAAAACAACACATATATGATTATTTTTACCATATTATTTATAATAGGAAAAGATTAAAAACAATGTCCAACAATAGAATTCAGATTTAGTAAATTATGGTTAAATTATACAATGTAATAATATACAATTATAAAAGGAATAAGGTATTCTTTGTGCTTAAATGCAAAAAAATCTCTTGAGCTGTACTAAGTCAAAAACAAGGAGCAAAATAATGTATAATACATGCTCCCATTTGCATTAAAAGGGGGAAATGTATATTTGTATTTGCTAACACATGTAAGAACACACTAAAGAAACTCTAAAAAGCTGTATTCAAATAAAGAGTGAAAGGAAAGTGGTATAACTTGGGTGAATACGGGAAATGATGGGAGACAGGCTAAACAGCATCAATATTTTATCCATTAAAAATTTTAAGCATTTAAAATACAAAATGTAAAGTGTTACAACGAAATGCTCACAATATGTTCACTCATTCATTCATTCATTCAATGAATGCTCATTCATTCAACAAATATTTACTGAGCACATACTACGCCAAGAATTAGCTTAAGTAATGGAAATCTTCAGACAGATAAAATGCAGTCTCTATCCTTAAAGACCTTTTGACTAAAAACACAATTACACAAAAATTTATGCTGTGGTATATCCTTTGCTACAGATATTTATAACATGCTTTCAATGTAACTTAGGACTTTCTAGTTTCAGGTAACAGAATTTCAATTCTACCTAATTTGAGCAAATAAGAGGTAAACTCCAACTCAAACTAATTGGAGCCAATAAAAGGCAACTTATTAAAAGGAAATCAGGTAATTTATGGAACCTAAGAATAAAATACAGTCCTGTCTAACTTCCAAAGATAATACCCTCAGAATTTTTTCTTTATTCCTTATCTTTGCTGCCCCTTGCTTTATTTTTCTTTCTATTCACTAATTTGAGGTTCTTTTCACTAAAGGAGGTGAGCAGAAAAGCTCCCAGACATACACATCACAGGCCAATTACTCATAAAGAGACTAATCTCACTCTTGCAAGTGCTAAATCCAAATTCCCAGGGAAGAATTCTGTATAGCTTATGAGCGTGCTTATCTCATCAATACCACTCTCTGAGCCAGGGATCTAGCACAGTGGTTCTGCCGCCTGCCTCAAAAGTGCAAGGTCCTGAGTTCGATCCCCAGTACCAAAAAAAAAAAAAATCACTACCACTCTCTTACCCCCCATTGGGTTATCATTCCTTTTTTTTAAATTAGTATTTGTTTGGAGTATGTGATGTTTACATTCATCTTAGGGAGTGGGTACACGTACTTAACATATCTTTTGGTTTGTTTGTGGGGGGGGGGGTTGGTACCAGGGATCGAACTCGGGTCCTTGCACTTGCGCAGCAGGCGCCAAAACCACTGAGCTAAATCCCCAGCCTAACATATTTTGATTCTTTTTTCCCCTTCCCCTCCCACTCTGCCTCTAGATCCTCTTTCTCTGTTATTATTATTATTATTATAATATTATTTTACTTCACACTTGCAACATATAAAGACTTCATTCACTGAGGGTAGCTGGTACATGTACATGGCACATCTTAAATATTTTTACATCCTTTTCCGCCCCCTCTCTCCTCGCCCTCTGTCTCTTGGGCCCCTTCCTAACTGCAAAAGATCTCTCTCCTGTTCCCTTTTATCAGTCTTTTATTTTGCTCTTTCTTCGTACTTTGGATTATTCAAATGAAGGAAACCATATGGTATTTAAGCTAAGTGTCTCATTTATTTCAGTTAACATTATATTTTCTAGGTATATCCATTTTCCTACAAATATCTCAAATTTGTCCTTCTTGATAGCCAAGTAGTACTCCATCATATATAAATAACACATTTCTTCATCCATTCATCTGTTGATGAACATATAGGTTGCTTCCAAGATGTAGCAATTATAAATTGTGCTGCTATAAACACTGATATGTATATAACTCTGTAGTATGCTGTCTTTAGCTTTTGGGGGAAGATATGTAGAAGAGGAACAGCTGGGACAAATGGGATTTCAATTTTTAGTTTTTTGAGAAATCTCTACACTGATTTCCATAATGGTTGTATTAGGTTACATACCCACCAACAATGTGGAAGCCTTCCTTTTTCACCACAGACCTGCACCAGCATTTGTTATTATTTAATTTCTTGATGATGGCTATTCTTTCTAGGGTAAGATGGAATCTCAGTGTTGTTTTAATTTACATTTTTCTAGTAGCCAGAGACGTTAAAGATTTTTGGTTTTTTGTTTGTTTGTTTGTTTGTTTGTTTGTTGAGACAGGTCTTGCTATACAGTTCAGGCTGACCTTGAACTTACTATGTAGCCCAGATTGGCCTCAAACTCATGGTGATCCTCCTGCTTCAGCCTCCCGAGTGCAAGAATTACAGGTATGTGCCACCAGGTCCAGCTCTTGAATATTTATTAATATGTTTATTGGTCATTTTTGATTGGGTCTTTTATTTTGAAGGGTCTCGTGCTTGCTTCAGCAGCACATATACTAAAATTGAAGGGTCTAACAGTTTTTAGTTCTTTACATATTCTAGATATTAGTCCTCTCTCTGAGGAATAGCTGGAAAAACAATTTTTCCCATTCTGCACATTGTCTCCTCACTCTGCTGATTGTTTCCTTTGCTATACAGAAGTCTTTTAATTTGATATAATCCCATTTGTTGATTCTTGCTGTTATTTTTCATGCAATTGGAATTCTATTCAGAAAGTCCTTGCCTATACTAATGACTTCAAGAGTTTTACCTATTTTAACTTCCAGTAGGTAAAGGGTTTCTGTTTTAATATTTAGATCTTGATCTATTTTAATTTTAGTTTAGTACACAGTAAGAGATAAGGGTTCAGCATCAATCTTCTGCATATGGATAGCCAGTTTTCCTAGCACTATTTGCTGTAGAGGCTATCTTTCCTCCAAACTATGGTTCTGGCCCCTCTGGTCAAAGATCAAACAGCTGACTGTGTCTGTGATTGTTTTTCCTCCTTCTATTCTGTTCCACTGATCCATATGCATCTTTTTGTGCCAATACCATGCTTTTTTATCACTGTAGCCTGGTAGTGTAACTTAAAATGGGGTTCTGTGATGGTTCCTACTTTGCTCTTGTTGCCCTGGGCTGCTTTTGCTATTCTGGGTCTCTTCTGGTTCCATATTAATTTTTAGGATTGTTTTCTCTAGCTGTATGAGGAATGCTGAAAATAGTGGTATCATAAATTTCATTGAAAAGAATTGAAAAATGAGGAAACTATTTTTTGAGGCAGTAAACAGAATAAGTCATCTGCAAAAACAATACATTTTAAATATAGGATTCTTCATCTTTTGATTTGGACCACACGGAAAGAAGGCTTTAACAATCCAACTCAGCTGGTCCTATGACATTTGTCAATCCCTTCTGTGTTGAGAATACTGTACAAGAAGAGTACCTTACATCTAAGTAGATACAGGGAAAATGGGGAAAAGTAACAAAGATTTCAGAACAAATAGGTGGCTTCACAAATACAAGTAGGTGGGACAATTCCACCTTCCTTACAAGCATAGGAAAGTAAACTGAAAGAACTTCCTCTGTGTTTTCTTCTGTTTCCACAAAACAAGACCTTTCCCATTTGATGCATGCTGCTCCTGAAAAATGTCTGAAGTTTCTACTGATATTTTAAAAAGCTAACAAAGTTCCTTTTAAGTGTCAGGATGATCTGAAGGTGTTATTAACTTCATCTTCAATGTCCTGAGGTATAAGGTAATTTAGGTACTCATACTCTACTTTTTATAAGTAAGGTAAAAACCCAACACATAAACTACTGTGAGCGAGAGCCTATGTATTCCTGCTGACGTACAAGTCAAAATTCGGTACAGTAAATTCTAAAGCAAAAACAACACAAAAGGAAAGCCTCTGTCATGGGCTCATTTATTTTAAATAACATCCAACTCCTAATAGTCCTGTATTGCTAAAAACAAAAATAAATCTGCTCAATTCCTAGAATTGTGTATGTTTGACCACCGCACCATCTACCCTTTTCAAAGAAGCAACCACATGTTTATCCCCAGATCAGAAGCCATCAGGGCTTAACTCCCAAGCAGCACAAAGAAAAGGGGAATTATGAGAGAAGGCCATGCATACCCTGCCATGTGAGGCTAGCTAGAATCACCACGGTACCTACCACCCCCTCGGCCAGCAGGGAAAAGGCCATGGAGCCCAGGCCCTCCCAATGGTTTTATCCTTCTCTTAGTCTTCTCGCTTTCCTCTCCCACCATTCTGAACCAGTGCTGTCCAAGAGAAAAGTAATGCCAAGCACAAATGTGAGCTACATGTGTAATTTTAAACTACGTGACATTTTCTAATAGCTAGTCAGAATAGTAAAAACCAAAAAAGGCAAAATAAATATTCATATTTTCCAATGTATCTAAACTATTAGCACTTTCATATGTAATCAACATAAAGATTATTGAGACTTTTTTCACACTAAATCCTTCATACTCCAGTGCGTGTATTATAAGTGCATGTATGTCAGTTGGGTCTGGCTACACTGGGAGTGCTCGATAGTCACAGGTACCGCTCCCAGCTTCTGCAATGGATAGCACAGGTCTAGACACAGTCCATGAAAATCAACCCCCACATTAAGGCTGGCACTCCCTGGCACAATACCTGCAGACATACTTATGCTGTCAGGCACCATGAACCCAAAACATTCCCAACAGGCAGGCTGATAAATTTCAGGTAAGTAAGAATGAGCACGGGACTACACTAGCTCTTCCAGCCAATTGCTCTTTTTTCTTCTTCCTCAAACTATACACTGTCTAAACAAACTGGCTTTATTTCTCTACTGCCTTTTCTGATACTCTGAAATCTGTTCTATCTTCAAGAATCCATCCAAAGATAAGCAACATTCTCTTCAAAGGTGGCTCACTTTCACTTTGCCTTCCATGCTTTATCTGCACCTAAATGACAGACAACAACTTCTACCGGCCCACACGCAGAACTATTCTACCTTCATGTTTAACAACATTTTTTAAATAACACAGGAACAATCACTGAACTGTCTCTTTTTTTTTTTTTTTTTTGGTACCGGGGGTCGAACTCGGGTCCTTGCGCTTGCGCAGCAGGCGGCGAAACCACTGAGCTAAATCCCCGGCCCTGAACTGTCATTTTTTGAACACTGAATATAATCATTTACTTCAAGGATATACAAAAGAAAGCCAATTAATAATGATGATGATACTTTCTACTATTTAACTCCACGTTTGTTTCCCACACGTAAGATCTAATTTAATCTTTGTGTCAAGGTTGGGGCAACAGTGTAGTTATCTCCATTGAAGTGACACATGGAAAACCAACATTCACACAAAAAGAACTAGCAACAGAGCTATAATCCAAGGCTCCCGCTTCACACATCAGCCTCTCTCCCCAACACTCTCTGCATGGGCTTTGCCCTTCAGAAACTCTTACTCTATCCCTGACCAGCATTTTCCCTTCAGAAGTAGTATCACATAAGAAGCATCAGATGTAACTCAAGTGAGGAGCTGTCCCGAAATGGCTTCTTTCCTCTTTGTATTTCTAGATGTTTCTAGAGCTTACTGTGTACAGTGCCAATTTTTTTAAAACTTGCTAGAATTTGGGTCAGATACAACAAAAAAGGTAATTGTTTTTTATCCCATTATATAAGCATAAATTGCTATTAGAATATCCACAGTGCGGGTGTAGCTCAGTAGTGCAATACTTGCTTAGCTTGTTCAAGGCCCTGGGTTCAATGCCTAACACAACACAACACAACAAAAAACCCACAAAAGGAAAGGATATGTCTGTTTTATATCAGACATCACTCCCTGATGACCTTTAATATATGAAATATATGGTTTTAGGTTATGTTGAAACATATTCATATCAGGAAAAAATAATACCTTTGATCAAAATATGAGGTATGACAAACCAGCTTTAAGTTCCAGGAATCATGCCAGAGATTTAGCTCAGTGGTTCCAGGTCATGCCTCATAAGCCCAAGGTCTCGAGTTCAATCCCCGGTACCAAAAAAAAAAAAATGTTCTAGGAATCATAGACAAAAACAAAATGAAAGTGGCAAGCTTGCTTATTATACTTTGTTGTAATTAACAAATACTAGTTCTTCAGATTAAAAATACTAATGCAGGAAATTCTAAAATGACAGTTGACATATAAATATGCAAACTCATGTTTTACTCATTAAGAAAATGTATCATTATTTTTATATAAAAACAAATCATTGATTGTGTACATTAATTCTGATCTTGAAAATAATTGCTCAAAAAGGTATAAGGAGGGAGAATTTTGTGGTAATGGAATATCTGTACTTATTGAAATTATGGTTACAGGATATTACACATGTGATAAAATGACATAGAACTATACACATACAAGGAATGATCAAAATACATGGTGAATGTTTAAATTTTTTAAATTATCAGAGTAAATCCCACTAAAATGCTCCCCCTTGCTGCAAATACACTAATCCCATTATTCTTGACATTTTCTGAAGCAGGTCTGGAAGTCTTCTTTCATCAGTGTCTTTAAGAAGTGTGCTCAAAATATATTAAGTGGTGCTGTCAAATGTCATCCAGTGAAAAGGTAGCCCAGTAAAAACATGACGCTGTGTCCTCATCCACCTTATTCACAGGATCTGGCACCTTGTAAGCTCTGGCTCAGTTCTTCCCCAAAGTCAAAATGACTATGAAATAGAAATGTTTTGAATGGATTTAGGACATCAAGGCAGACACAACAGCACAACTAAAGATACTCAAGAAAGAGGACTTCTAGAATGTGAGGATAAGTGTGCTGGAAGTGAGGGGAATAAGAGGCAATATGTTTTTTCCTGTAAAAATATTTGTACACTGTATCACTGTCAATTTCCTACTTTCCACATTTTTTATACTACATAAAGTACAAACGTTGGGGGAAATGGGTGAAGGATACACAGGATCTCTGTACTATTCTGCAAATTATGTGTCTATAATTATTTCAAAATAAAAAGGGTTTGCAAAATCAAATTAAATACACCTAAAAAAATCCTCTGATCCGGCAGGCACACGATATGCGTTCTTCATTCTGAACATAAAAGCTTGCATCCCAATATATTACCTGTTTTTACCAGTTTAAAAATACTTACTGTTTTCTAAGAACTATAAAACCAGCATAGAAAAGGAATACAATGTTCAAAAGTCTCATTAGAAGAAATAGGCAAAGCAACAAGGAAAAGGGACTTTATAAAATGATAAATGCATAATATTCCCCTTTCGAATGCTCTCTACTCATCCAAAGTCTGTCTGTCTCTCTCTTCTGCCCTCTCTTCTTTCTCTCTCTCTCTCTCTCCCTTTCTCTCTCCTTCCCCACCTTCAAATAAACTGTCTGCTTTTATTTTTTAAAAAAAGATAAAGGCAAAGAAAAATAAAGAGTGTGGTTTTTAAATTTCTTTTTTACAACTACTTACTACTAAATGTGCACTTGCTAAAACACTAAACGGAAGTCTGGGAGAAAAAAGAAGAGTGATTTTGCAAAGGGTGAGAATACTGTACTTCAAATTGGTAGGCCTTATACAGAACTGACAGGATTTTAAATTTCAAAGATTTAAAATTTTCTTGTACCACCTGAGAGTAAAAGGAAGCAGCATCTCAGGTTTTTAAGAGCGCATACTTTTAGAGCAAAAATGGAACATTCAGAATATAAATTTGTGTGGCAGAAAGATATGATAATGACCACAGTAAAATCCATCTTCTCTAATGGACACAGAATTGAGTAAAATGTATTAAATAATTATGCAGTGTTGGATTCATTACAGAAAGTATTTATCAAATGGACTACTTGGACCAGAAAAACCAAAACACATGGTTTATATTCAGGCCAAGAGGAACACACTGATTCTTTCAAGGCTTTTTTAAGAGTGTATTAATTCTCATGTTTAACTAATAAACATCAATTTACTTCATATAAAATGTGCTCGAGCTTCAACATGCCACTAAGACATACTAGATGTGATTTACTAATCAGTAACTAGTTGTAATGTGCTCACAATTCTTCTCTCCAGGTGCACCAGGCTCCTATCCTTCCCCAACCATGTAACCCACTGACCTCTTCCACTGAGAGCCTTGCCCACCTTCCTTCAGGGCCAAGATCAGGTCCCACGCACCAGTAAAGACGTCCTATGGTCACTCTACTGCTCAATTATTCACTCTTCTGCTGAACACATACACTGTCTATACATTCTAGTTGAGAAATAATCTATCCAGTATTGCTATTTGATTTTTTACAAATATAGACTGGGTCTTCTCAACTGGATTTTAGTATCTTTAAGAGCAAAACCCAAGTCTGATACACATCTTTATTTACTCAAAACATACCACAGTAGATTTTCCATAAATGTACATTACTCCTATAACAGCTTAGCCCTATTACACTGTGTATTGTTGGTTTATGCAGCATTCCAGCACACAAAAATAATTTTAAATAATGATTTTGTAATCTTTTATAATAGCTATCTTTTCAAGCCAGGTGCTGCCAGAAAAACGGAAACATGCGACTTACAGAACTTCACTTACGTCCCTAATAAATCAGTGAACAGAGGGAGTTGAAAAGAGAATCCCTGTGACATTCCACAAGACATCTGAGGGGTGACAAGTTAAACCCATTCATTTAAGTATAGCTCTTTCACACACTAAAACTAAGAAAGGCATATAGAGGCATATATGCCATATAGAGGCATACAGTCAGTGGAATACTAAAGGTGGAATACTAAAGGCTTTATTGAAAATAAGGTAACCTAAGTTCAAATTCACTTTTCTTAAGAGTAAATACATTTGTCATAACTATTGGTTACTAAACTGCTATTCCAACTGACTACTGTATTCTTGTTTAAATGTCTGTAAATCATCTACCTAAAGATCTGAGTGTAATGTCTTTTAAAAAACCCCAGAATAGTTGTACTTACTATAGTCTCATAGGATCATTCTGTTTTTCCATAATTTCCCAAGGACAACATCTCTGACAGCACAGCTGCTACAGAGCTCCAGGAGAGACCCACTCTGGATTCCGACCTTCAGAACACTAAGGCAATAAATCTGGGTTGCTCTAAGTTTGTGGTAATTTTATGCAATAAAAGAAAACTGGCAGAGTCCCTGATTCCATACATCTTGGCTCAAAACCAATCTCCTTTCTCTCTGATAAGGTCTTAACGTTTATCACCCAGATTCCTGGTCTGCTCTTTAAGGCAGCCTCACGTCACCCTCTAATTTGTTTATCCCTCAAGACACACATTCGGATCTTGTTCCTTCACCTACTCATGGGCCTGTATTTTTGCTTCCATAGTCCCAGCTCCCATTTCTATGTGGCTCTCCCTAGGCCTGGTCTGCTGGAAGCTTAGTGACTAACTGTCCACCTGAACTTATTGTGGGGTTATCAGGTGTTTTACTGCCACTGAACCCATAAGCATTGCCCTAATGTTTACAAATCACTCAATATCAAGTCAAAATAAAACGGGGTAAGTCTAGCAAAAGTAGGTTTTGTACTAAAGGAAGGAAAATACTACAAATACAAACTGTCCACCTTTTGTCCTCTCCCTCCTGCTCCCCCTTTCCTTCACCCTCCTCCTCCCTCTCCTCCTCCTGCTCCCCCTTTCCTTCACCCTCCTCCTCCCTCTCCTCCTCCTCCTCCTGGAGTGCTTTCATCACTGAGCTCCATCTCCTGCTCTCTTTTATTTTGTTTTGAGACAGGGTCTCCCTAAGTTCCCCAGGCTGGACCCAAACTTGCACCCTCCTGCCTCAACCTCCCAAGTAGCCAGAAAAACAGGCATGTGTCACCATATCTAGCTTATCTATCTGCTTTAACCAAATTTAAACTTCCACACTTAAACTAGTACTCAAGTATTAGCTCCATTACTAAATAAAAGTTTTAGATCACAAAAAGTGTCATAAATCTGGATTATATTTTAATTCAGCCCTGATATCAAAAGAGGGAACAAGGTGGGAATGCAAATTTTAAATCTAAAATTGGACAGTAATTCATCCACACAAGCCTACCAATATTAAAGACAACATAGGTTCGCCAAAAAAAAAAAAAAAAAAAAAAAAAGGATATTAGGTTAATTTGGCATGATTTTTTTTTCTTGGTTCGGGGGATAGAACTCAGGTCCTTGCGCTTGTGGGGCAGGCAGCGGAACCACTGAGCTACATCCCTGGCACCCCTAACATCCTTTTTTTGAGAGGATAACAAGTTGATTATTCAATAAGGGACATTATAGGGACAGAGGATAAACTAAGTTTAACAAAGTTTTCCTTCAAGACACATGAACAGATAAAAGTATTCATATAATCAATAGTTTAAACTTGAAACTATGCACTGTTGGTGGGAATGTAGAATGGTGAAGCCATTATAGAAAACAGTATAGCTTTCTCAAAAAAAATTAAATCTCATATGATGTATCAACCTCATTTTAATACACATCTACACATACCCAAAATAATTCAAAACAAGATCGTAAAGAGATATTTGCACATCTATGTTCACTGTAGCATTACTCACAATAGTCAAGCAGTAGAAACAACACAAAAGTACACCAGAGGATAAACAGATGAACAAAATGTAGTGTCTACACACAATGGAACACTAAGCAGCCTTAATAAGAAAGGAAATCCGTCACATGCTGCAACATGAATGAACCTTGAAGATATCACTATGCTAAGTGAAAGAAGGAAGTCACAAATGGTCATACACAATTCCACTCACATGAATTATCTCAAAGAGTGAAAATCACAGATAGTAAAGAGACAGCTGCCATGCCAAGGGCTAGGGGGAAAAGGAATTAGTGTTAATGGACATAGAGTTCCAGTTTCACAAAATAAAAAAGTTCTAGAGATCTGCTTCTGCACTACACACTTCAGTAAAGAACACATTTAGTCTTATGTGCCTTTTACTGAAACATAAGAAAAAATGAAAGTCATGCCAATTCAAAGGTATTAATCATGTATAAAACCTGGGAAGCATATCCTTTAAGAAAAAGCTAAAGACTAAAAGGGGGAGCACATTAAACCCAAGAAAAGGAAGGCTAAGTGAAAACTAAAAGAATTAACAAGACAAGACTACTTCCCCTTATCCCATACCTAACTAGATCTAATTGATCTTTTTTTTTTTTAACAACTGTTTATGGAATGCCAGTAATGTACCAGGCATTGTTCCAGGTGTTTGGGACTTATCTTGAACAAAGACAAGACCCCTGCCCTCATGAAATTTTACATTCTAATGGGCAGAGACAAACAACAAACATAATAAGTACGTGTGGTAGGCTTCCTCTAACTGGCTCCCAATGATCACTGAACCAACACTCTTACATAATTCTTCCCTTGCATTGTGGGCTGGACCTAACCAATAGAATATAGTAAAAGGGATGGGATGTCACTCCCAAGATCAGGTTTTAAAAGGCTGATTTCTGTTTTGCTCACATACTCTTGCTCTTTCCTGCTTGCTTACTCTGATGAAGATGACTGACACCTTATGGCTGGCCTGGGGACAGCCCCTGTAGAGGCAAGGCACTGAGGGCCGCTTCTAGACACCAGTGGGCACTAACTGAGGCCCTCAGTCCAACCACTCAAAGGAACAGGATCGTGCCAAAAGGCACATGAATGAATCCATCTCCAGGGGAGACTTGAGCTGACTAAAACCCTGGCCAACACTGGGGTGCAGCCCAGGAGGGAACTTTATAAGTAGAGTTCAACTAGAATCCTGACAAACAAAAGCTAACATAGTAAGCATTATTTTAAACCACTAAGTTACTGAGTGATTACTTAGCACAGCAACATGTTAACCAATATGTTAAAAAGAGATACCTAAAAAAAGAGGAGAGTAAAAGAGTAGATAATTGTAGAAGTGAGTTACAATTTTAAGAATAGGTATTACAAAGACTTGCACTTGAATGTTTGTAAAAGCATTACTCATACAAGTCAAAAACAAACTCAAGGGGCCGGGGATTTAGCTCAGTTGTTCTGCCTCCTGGCTTGCAAGCAGGAGGACCCGAGTTCGATCCCCGGTACCAAAAAACAAAAAAACCTCAAATGACCATCAGTTGATGAATAGATATACAAAAATGTGGTATATGTATCCAAGAGAATATTATCCAGCCCCCCCCGCAAAAAAATGTGCTGACATGTGGTAAAACATGGATGGATCTCAAATATATAGTGGTACCTCTCAGTTCACAAACTTGATTCTTTCCATGATTCAGATCCAAAACCAAGTTGGACAAAAACTGAATCAAATTCAATGGTTAGGTTCAATGTTGACCTTATGGGGAGATTTGATTCGGTTCTTGTCCAATTTGGTTTGCGACCAGAATAGTGGAGAGAATTGAGTTTGTGAACCGAGGTACCACTATATTATGCTAGGCAAAGGAATTCAATCACAAAACACCAAATTCAGAATCATTCCATTACATGAAACATTCAGAAGGAAAATCTGTAGAGACAGAAAATAGCTTAGTGGTTACCTGATGCTTTAAACTGGATTAACTATAAATGGGCACAAAGAATCTCACTGAGGTAACAGAACCATATTAGTCTAGAGCTTGGCAGTGAGTGCTCAAAATGACACATTTACTAAAATCACTGAGTTGAACAATTAAAACAGGTGAATGTATGGTATGTAAATTATACCTCAAAGTTTTTAAAAATGGACAACACTTTTAATAGGACAACACTGAAAACATACTAGTAGAAATCAGAAGAAAGAAGGAGACCAGTCATGTGACTATCTAGGGAAAACATACCAGGTAGCAGAGACCATATAAAGAGACCCTAGAGGACAAAAATGCCTGATGCATTTGCAGCACAGCAGGGCCTCACAGGAGATGATATGAGGAAGGTAGGAGATGAAGTGAACAAAATAACTGATGGATGGAGGATTGTGGGGACAGTAACCATGCAGACCTTTTTACATCACTGAGAGGAATTTGGCTTACATGAGAAAAAAGAAGGCAGGAGAGCAATAGGACAACTTGCATTTTTTAAAGACCATACAATGTAAAGAAATTATAAAAAGAAAGTATAAAAGGCTCCATATAACCAGCTGCCCCAAAAGCTACTGATCTCTCTTAACTGACTGGGGTACTGGAAAAATGAATTCCTAAAAAGAAGGAGACTCTCAAAATGTGGCCCAGCAGTCACCTGCCTCAGAACCTGCTTTGGGGCTGGTAACAGGTGGATCCTCAGAGTACTGGGGATGAGACTCAATTGTACAGACCTCACAAGTGTTATTTTTGAGAAACAATAAACAAGATAAGCATTAAGATCCTCTCAAATGCTATGAGAAAATACATGGGCTATCTAAACCATGATTACTTGAAGACTAGGGCTTATGATAAATGGACATCTAAACTGGTTATTTCATTTAACTATAGATGAAGTGACTTTTTCCCCTTTCTCTGACCATCTTACCCAGTTGTTCTTCTTCCCAGCATAAATTTCCATGTTCTCTCCATACTGAGGCTCTTCCAGTAGCGTCTGGTACTCAAACATGAGACGTGAGCTTTCCCGGAGGCGGCTGCACTGAAACTGGTGATACTGCTGCACAAGCTCCTTCACCACAAGTAAGAGGCACTCGGGGTTTGCAGGGTTCCAGGAGGTGAGGTTCTGCAGAGCCATAAATAAGCACTGGTGAAAAGCAATGTTCTTACAAGTCCCCTGTCACATCCATACATCAATACAGAGGGAAAAGGTGATAAAGGTGTATCACAATTAGCCATAAACCCAGCGATGAAGTTAGGAGGGTCTTGTGATCTTAGTGATTCCTCCTGCCTTCTAAAAATCTATGTAGAAAAATCCAGATGAGTTTGGTCAGGAATAGGCAGAAACAGTGTACAGCAGAATAGTAGCAAAATGAGACATCTGAATAACCTAGCAGACATAATTTTAGCCCTGGAAGACTGAATTTTTTTCCTATTCTTTTCAATTTTAATTCTTTTCAACTGACACCTAAATCAAGCATTATATTCTAAAGCAATTTAACTACATACTTACAGAACATCTGCATCTGTAATACCAGGTGTAAATAAATGTTCAGTAAACATTACAGCCTCGTGGAAATACAAATACAATGTTAATGGTTTGATTTGAAAAAGATAGGAATGAAGTAGAAATAAGGAAAAATACAATTAAGAAATAGAGGATTTGGAGAGATGGAGAAGAGAAACAGCTGTGAAGTCTTATGACCAGGAAACCTGCTAGAAATGGGGGAAGATCACAACTATACATTGATGTCTATTAGGTACTAGCCACTATTCTAGGCAGTGAAGAAAATTAGCCAAGTCTTTGCTCTGAAGAACTTATATTTTAATGCAAAAAAAGGTCATTCAGAAAACGATAGTATGTATTCTAGAAGCCTAGTGAAGAGAGTTCTTCAAGGAAAAGAAGTGATGACCAGCATCAAATGGTGCTGATGAGTAGGAGAGGCTGAGGATTCCCTACTGGGTCTATGACATGTAGATCAGTAGTGTCCTCAACAAATGCTGTTTTGGTGGAGTAAAGCTGAACTATCAAGAGTTGAAGAAAATGCATGGAAAGAAACTCCACACAGCTAGCACAGTCAATTCTGACTGGGAACGAGAGAGAAACATGAGGTCAAGGGGAAGTTGCATATGGATGTTTGTAGCCTGATGAAATACTCCTGTAGAGAAAAGGGGAAGTGGTGATGCCAGAGAGGGAGGGAGCAGAACACTGAGACAGCAGGTAATAAGTAAGCAGGGATCCACGAGGCAGGTAACTCAAAGAGGGCTGGCCTTTGAAATGAGCCCAGAGAGTCTATACACAGGAAGCAGAAGAGAAGCCAATTAAATGAGCATGGCTGCAGGCATACTGTTCCATGTGGTGGTGGGAGCTTGTGGCAGTTCTCTTCTGAAAGTTACATTTTCTCCATGACATGAGAAAGAAGGTGGTTATCTGAGAAGGAGGAAGGAGGAGGGAATACTAGAAGTCTGAGATGAAAGTATGAAATAGTCATTTAGAAAAGTTATTTCAGAGAATAAATGAACTGGGGAAATGCAATAAGAATTCTAAATAAAAGTAAATGCTCCATTGAGGTCAAAAGTATGATTTTAAAGTGAGACAAATTAGCCCACATTCTACTCCCTGACTATATATACAGAGGAGGAATCTGGACAAAGGTTGGCTTTTCCCAGACAAATCCAACAGACAGAAAGAAGGAAAAGAGATCTTTGAGGTTTTGTAAAATTACTACAATTATGGGCAATGAGTATTAGGCCAGGAAAAAACCAAGTAAGTTCATAAGGAAAGTGAGAGTTAATGAAAAGGTAGTAGGACCAATGAACTATAGGTCGTGGCCAACTGGAAGAACTGTTGGGAGTTGAGGCGTGACAAAGAATGAATTGGAAAGACCTGAGGGTGTGTTCAGAAAATAGAATGTTTGCAACTAGAGACAATGAAGGTTTTATATAAATGGCACCAACAAGGTCTAATGTACTCCAAGGGTATGCATGGCTAAGAGAAAGTGCAGGACAAAATCACTGCAGAAGAGAAGGTCAAGGACTGAGAGGCCAGGGTGCTGGAAGAATGATTTAATTTACATGGATATTAAAATCACCCAGAATCATGACAAGAGTAATGCTGAGAAGATAACCAGGAGCCACATGCTAAAATCCTTAGGAGAAGGATTGAGGGGGTCTTTAAATAGCAAGGAGGGAGCAATGGGTCCTAGAGTCTACTGACAAAAGTTTCAAGATGAGGGTAGATGGTAAAAAGAAGGGGTATTTCTTAGTCATTTTCCCATCACTAGGATAAAACACCCAAAACTTAAAGGAGGAGAGGGTTTTTTGGCTCACAGTTTTAGAGAGTTCAGTCCTTGTTTGATGTCTCCAAGGCAGAAACAACATAGTAGAGGATACAGCAGAGGAGAGCTTCTCAACCTATGTCAGCCAGGAAGCAGAGAGAGAAAAGACAGAAGAGAGGAGAGGAGAACGGAAAAGAGAAGAGAGAAGAGAAAAGAGAGAAGAGAGAAGTCAGAAGAGAGGAGAGAGGAGAAGAGAAAAGCCAGAGAAAAGAACATATCCTCCCAGGTCACACCCCCAGTTAGCCACCTGGTTCAAACAGGCCCCACTTCCTAACAGCACATTCAGCTATGAACTCACCAATGAATTAATCCACTGATTACAGTGCCCCCACGATTCAATCATTTTCCAAAAGACCCACCCCTAAACACATAAAACTTTTGGGGGACATTTTAGATCTAAATCGTAACAGGGAGTGACAATTTCCTTGAAAACAGCACTGAAGGGCAAAGTGAACATGTACCCACCTCCAAATACAGAGTCATAAGGGGTGGGAGAAAAATCAGCTACCATTTATTTGAGAAGCAGAAAGGGAGGCAGAATCTCAGGGAAGACTTAAAATAGTAGTTTTCAACCTTCACAATGAAATCATCTGAAGAACTTAAACACTACTACTAATGCCTGGACCCTACCCACCCCAACTCCATATTCTGATTTAAATGGTTTAAACAGGAATGTATCCTGGGTATTGGGATTTTTTTTTTTTCTAAAAGCTCCTGCGTGGTTCTAATAGGGAGTAAGTGTTGAGAATCACTGACCTGGAGGCCAAAGAGAGGAAAAGATCATGGACTTGATAATAGGTCGTGTAAATATCTAAAAATATCCAATCTCTACAAGTGTAGAAATCTAGCATCTATAAAGGAACATGTCAATATATTACAAATATTTATCAAATAATCACATGGCTTGCCAACTGCTATATATCCTAAGAACTTTTTACATATTCAAGTTAATCATTATGGTAATTTTGTAAGTTAAATTATTATCCCATTTTACAGATGAAGAAACTAAGGCAACAGATAGTTCTAAACCTTGCCTAAGGTCACAGAGCCACTAAACAATAAAATTGGGTTTTGATCATAAGCAATTTGTTTCTAAGTCCCTGCTCTTAAGAACTACACTAGCTGGGGATTTAGCTCAGTGGTTTCACCGCCTGCTGCGCAAGCACAAGGATCCAAGTTCGATCCCCGGTACCAAAAAAAAGAACTACACCAGAGATTCTCAAACATTTTGGTTTTAGGAAACTTTACATGGTTAAAAAGTACTGAGAACCCCCAAAGAGCTTCTGTATATATGAGTTATATGGATTAATATTTACTATAATTAATATTTGCTGTATTAAAAATAAAAACTGAGAAAATTTTTCAAAATATTTAATTCATTTTCAAATAAACCCACAACATGTTAATACGAATAACATTTTTTGTGAAGTAACTACATTTTCAGAAAACAGTGAAAAGTATGGCATTGTTTTGCATTCTTACAAATCTCTTTAATGTCTGGCTTAATAATCTCTTATCTGTTTCTGCATTCAATCTGTTGCAATATGTTATTTTGGCTTAAGTATATGAAGAAAATCAGCCTTAGTCACACATGCAGCTTGCAAAGAGAAGTGCTTTAAATAGTCTTTTCAAATGATTCTGGATATTCTTTGATACTACAACAAAACTCAACAAGTGAAGCCAAGCACAGAGGTACACATCTGTAGGCCCAGCTAGCTTTTCCAAAGAGACCAAAGCAGGTGAATGAATCACTTGTGACTAGGAGTTCAGGGTCAGCCTAGGCAACAGATCATCTCTTAAAAATAAAAAATATGGGCTGGGGATTTAGCTCAGTGGTTCCACCACCTGCCTCCCAAGCACAAGGTCCCGAGTTCAATGCCTGATACCAAAAAACAAATAAATAAAAATTTAAAAAATGAAAATAAATAAAAACTATAAGAACTCAACAAGTGGTAGCTTCTTAAAGGATAGTTGGAATGTGGGACGGAATCCTTATTAATAAATATTTCATATTCTTACATTAAATTCCATTTATCTTATTCTTCGGGTGGATCATACTTATGTACATTATGCATTGATCATTTAGAAAATATTGATTTAAGGCGTTATCCCAATACTGAAAAATTTCATTCATTTAATAATTAAAAATCATATTCATTAATATCACTAATCTCATCAGAAAATCTTTAAATAATTGAAGACATCAACCTCAGGGCAGTAAACATGTTTTCCAAAATGCCCATTGTCACTTGAAAGCTAGAATCTTATCAGTGGCAACAAATACTGTCAGTTGTTTTCCCTGAAGTGATAAACACACCTTGTATGTTTCTGAGAAAATGTCTGCCAAATAACCAGTTCCTAATGGTCGCAAATCATCCTTCAATCATTCTTTCAAGGAAAAGGATGGGCCCAAGAACAAAGCAGCTAGTCCAACAACCACACTAATTTCCTCAAGACAACGCCATCCTTTAGTATGTTGCAGTCTCCCATGCATATTTCTAATTTTGTCACATGGAATATTAAATAAAGTGCATTCAAGGATTGGGACTTCATAAAATTTATACTTTTTATAACTTCATCAATGACATTCTTAAGTGAACTGGCATTTTTTTACTGGGAATGTGTGGCAGCAGAGAATACCATGGCTACTTATACAGTTTGATGACACTGCCCTGATTGGTGCTAAGGCACCAGCTGTATCCACCACTGCTTCTGGAGTATAAGTGCAAAAATCGGCATAGTTTTTTTTAAAGCAAATGTGATTCCAAAACTACTTTTGACACTGCAGACCCCTAAAGGGGTCTCTGAAATCCCCAGAGGTCTGCAGACCACAATTCAAAACAATCGCACTACATTATACCGCCTTAAACACAAACTAAACATGGCTTCCATCACAAGAATACAAACAAACAAAAAGTAAAAGAATGCATTCATTAAAAAGACTGCAATGCCCTCCCTATCTGTGCCTTCCACTTTCATAAATTCAACCAACCAGATTGAAAACATTTGGAAAAAAAATGATTGCATCTGTGCTGAACATGTAGATATTTTCCCTGTCATTATTCTTGAAACAATACAGTACTAGAACTATTTGTATAGCATTTATACTGCATTGGGTATCCTAAATATTCTAGAGATGATTTAAAATATGTGGGAGCACATACATAGATTATATGCAAATATTATACCATTTCATACAAAGAACTGGCGTGTCTGCACATTTTGGTATCCACAGGGTTCTCTTGGAACCAATGCCCCACAGATACCCAGGGATGAAGGTACACTGCTCTACTGAATGGACTGATTTACAGGACTAAATGAGAAAGCAAGGAAAGCAATAAGTGCTCTTTCATTCTAAAGAAGGACAGGCCTAAAGACACATTCAAATGGAGACTTGATGAATGAAAGAAAGCTAAGTGCTTCAGGATCACACAGTAAACAACAGAGGCATCATGATATGAAAGTGATTTGATAAGAAGGCCACAAAGCCCATACAGGCAAACCTCTTGATCTCAACAGCCTGAAATTCTGAGTTATTCAATACTTTATTCAAACCATTAATAGGATATAATATTGTAGTACAGAACTTAAAATGATCATTACATAGCTTGCTATGTTCTTTCTTCAGAGATCATTACATATTTATAAACAGGGAAATATACAATATTTCAATTCTTGGACAAGGACTCATTCCCAGCCTTTGCTATTACATAAGAGCAAAAAGAAAAAGCCTTTAGTTGCTTCAATGTATATTTGTAAAATTATACCAGTTCTCTTTAGTTGCTTGGCAAGCTGCAAGTCTATAACCACACAAGGGAGGTTTAAGTATACTAAACTACATAAAAATTCCTCTGCTAGTGCTATACAACCACTTTTATGTGTAAGGTAAACTGTGGTCTGAACTATTTTATCTACAAGGGAAGAACACAAAAAAATGTACAAGGTTTTGGTCACTTAAGATTAGGACATACTTTTTTTTTTTTTTTGGTACCAGGGATAGAACTCAGGTCCTTGCGCTTGCGCAGCAGGCGGAGAAACCACTGAGCTAAATCCCAGGCCCTAGGACATACTTTTAAAACAAGTCTAGAAACATGGGACTGGAGCACAAGACATTAGAGCTTTCCACTCTTATGAGCAGGAGATAGAGAAAAATGCTCAACATTCCTTCAGGGAAGTAGGTGAGGGAGAAAGCACAAATCAGAAGACCTTTTACAAAGAAGGAAAATATAAGTGTATCTCTTTCTATTCACAAAGTTGACATTCTACTTATTCTGGTAACCCATGAAAGAAGGAATTTGAAATGAAGATAGCCATAATGAGAAGACAGAGGGCACACAATATATAGTAACAAAGAAAAGAAAGTTGAAGAGATTCAAAAAAATGAGGAATAAAAAAATGCAGTGAGAGGAAGTGATAAATTATAAAGAAAATAAAGAATTACTATTTCATAGTAGAAACTTATTCTTTCTCAATAAAACCTCTGTGAAGCAGTTCAGAGAAGGTATTAAACCAGTTTTTTTAGAAACTTGTTAAGTACAGGAGTTGAATTACTCCGCTGATACAGGAGTGCAGACAATGACTGAGACTGTGGAACGTCAATCTGCCTACCCACACCCCATTTAGCTCACTAAAGTTTCAGCTTCTAACTATACAGTTGGCACCTATCTCTTAGCTGTCACAATGCGTCTTGAATTTTGATTCCCTTTTTTGCACCGCCTGTTCAGGATGCCTGATGTGAGGGATGCCTCACTCCAGTGGCCTTCAACTCTTCCTACATTTCTCTGTCATAAGCCATATGAAGTGCATCTTATACAGCCAAATCAGTAGCCCCACAGACTGGAATGGGCACAACCATTCTTGAGCTCACTTATGTCAGAGAGATAGCGGGGCACAACGTTTTCAGAGGCCTAGATCGTCTTCAATTCAGGCTCTCTTACTCAAAACCATAGTTTTTTGTTTTGTTTTGTTTTGGTTTGCTACACTGAAGCAAATTTAGACATGCACAAGGACAACAACAAATGAAAAAGGTTGGGACAAATGTACCAGTAGTTCACCTTCAGCAAGATTAATGAGGAAAGTAAGCAAATAACCAGATGGGACTCAGACCACCATGATCTAATAAGGAAAGGGAAAAAAATCTCTCATGGAAAACTTTCTTGTTTACAAAAATGATCTTATGATAAAATTTTCAGTTAATAAAAAGATAAAGCACAGGAATAAAATAGAAATATAATGAGAAAATTATTTGAAACCTATTACCACAAATTTCTAATTGTCTAGCAAAAAAATAAAAGGATATCAAAACTAATTAATTATATGGGAAGTATTCAATCACATTAGTAATCAAATCAAAGTAACTTCCCTTTTTCATTGAAAAAGTAATATATGCACATGGTAAAATAAGGGTTTTTTTCAAATACCATGAAAGAAAGTGGGCGGCTTCACACCTGTAATCCCAGCACTCTGAGAGATGAAGTAGGAGGAGCACAAGTTTGAGCACAATCTGGGGAACTTAGTGAGCTTCTGTCTCAAAAAATAAAAAATGAAACATAAATAATTAAATAATAAAAAAGGGCTGGGGATGTAGGTCAATGTGAAGGCCCTGGGTTCAATTCCCAGTAACACATACACACACACCCCAAAACAAACAAAACCAAAAAAATCGCAGATATACATTCCTTTCATATGCATAAGAAACATTCAGGGGGCTGAGGATGTAGCTCAGTGGTTTGCATGTAGCTCAGCTTGCTTAGCATGTTTGAGGCCTTGAACTTGATCTCCAACAGTAAAAAACTAAAACAGAAACATTCACCAAGATAGATGAATATAATGAGGCCCTGGGCACAATCCCTAGTAGCAGAAAAAAAAAAAAAAAAAAAGCGTACAAAACAATAGTCTGCCTGCCTTCCACCCTAAGTGATCAGAAGTTCTCCCAGAAGACTTCCTGAGCCACTACACATGACACTGATGCCTGACCCTTCTGGGATATCCCTACAGATCACCATGCTTTGTCCATCTGTGTTTCTTCCTCTATTCTTTGAGGCTCCATAGCCTGCTCCCAGGGTTCAGCTACCCCCACCAGGTCAGTGTCTGCTTCAACTCATTAGCCTAACTTCTACTCCAAGACAGGGCTTTAGTTCTACAAATTACTTATTGCTCCTGTGGGACTCTTGAATTGTCCTGCCACTCACCCAGCTTTCCCTACAAGACAGGAAAACTGTGCAAAAATTATTAGAAGCAAAATTTGTGTCTTAAATTAGCCAAGTTGTTTACTCAGCAAATAGGTAATATTGGTGAGGGGATAGTTTGTTTAATGGAGACTATAACACACGAGAGTTCAATGTGCCCTTGAGTTACAACCTGCCTCACATATAAACAACTTGGGTTACGACCAGAATTTTAGTTTTAACTTACAACTAAAGTCTTGAGTTATGACCCAACTGCTGGCCACTTGTATGGTTGTAAACAAAGACTCGCATGCCAGAAAAACTTATGTAAGCATATATATTCATCAGTCTAAGCCCAAACGTGCGTATCTGTGGACGTGATTTTGTTCAGTGCTTTATGTAATCACCACAATTACTGCTATCAAAATGGCCCCCAAAAAGTTAGAAAAGAAGCTAAGGAAGGAAGGGAAGGTAAAGAAAGCAATCATAATCAAAAAGAGAAGGAAATTATGGAGAAATATGAGAGTGAAGTTCATGTGACCATCTTGCTAATATGTACAGCATGTCGAAATCCACCATCTCAACAATCTTACAGAGAAAAGCTTTGTATAAGGAAGCTGGTGTTGCTAAAGGTGTTACTCAAATTAGTAAGTCACAATCAACAGTGTTAGATGTGGTAGAAAAGCTATTATAAGTGTGGATAAATGAAAGGTAGATGGCAGGTTATAGCCTCTCTGAGTCTGTAATTTGTGAAAAAGCTAGGGCTATAAATGTAGATCTTGTAAAGGATAATCCATCAACAAGTGACAATGGTGAAACATTTTGTGCCAGTAAGGGGTTTCACAATTTTAAAGCGAGAACTGGGGTTCATAGCATAACTAGGGATGGTGATGCAGCCAGTGCTGATAAAAGGGCTGCTGAAAATAACATGCACCACTTCAAAACGATGATACAGAGAAACAGCTTTTGCTCTCAAGTTTTCAAATGTGATAAAACTGGGCTTTTCTGGAAGAAAATGCTCAAGAGAACATACATTACCCAGGAAGAGAAGAAAATGCCAGGCCACAAGCCTATGAAGGATAGGCTAGCTTATTGCTATGTGCCAGTGTGAGTGGAGACCTCAAAATAAAGCCTCTCTTGGTTTATCACTCTGAGACCTCAAGAGTGTTCATAAAACACAGTCATGAAGAATAGGCTAGGGGTCATTTGGAGATCCAGCACAAAAGCCTGGGTAAGAAGAGTACTTTTGCTTGGGGCTGGGGATTTAGCTCAGTGGTTTTGCCGCCTGCTGCACAAGTGCAAGGACCCGAGTTCGATCCCTGGTACCAAAAAAAAAAAAGAGTACTTTTGCTTGAGTGGCTCAGGGAGACCTTCTGTCCACTGTTAAGAAATATCTAAAGGACAGAGGTTTACCACTCAAGGCTCTCCTCATTATGGAGAATGCTCCTGCTCACCCACAAGGCTTGGAAGAAGAATTGGCTAAAGAATTCCCATGGCTCTCAGTCAAGTTCCTCCCACCCAACACAACTCTCCTCCACTGCAGCCTATGGTCCAGCAGATTATAGCTAACTTTAAGAAGTTATACACCAAGAAACTGTTCCTGAAGTGCTTCCAGATGGTCTCAGATACAGATTTAACCCTTAAAGAGTTCTGGAAGAACCATTACAACATTCTTCTTTTCCTGTGTGGGGTTAAATGAGAAATCCTGGACCAGTGTCTCTCTAAGGACACTGAGCTCCTCTTGGAAGAAAGCGTGGCCTGAAGTTATATAGGAGAGACTTTGAAGACTGTGTAGAGGAGCTGAGCCTGCAACAGACCCTGTGGTGGATGACACTGTCATTATAGCAGAGTCCATATGTTTCCAGGTAGACAATGCTGATGTTGAGGAACTAGTGGAGGAACACTCAGAGGAACTGTCTTTAAAGGAACTGCTGCAACTTCTGGCTGAGCAGCAGAGAATGGCAGCTGAGGAGCTTTCTGAAAAGGAAGGGGACTATCAACAATCAGTGCAGCAAAGTTCCTCTTCTGAAATGAAGACAGAGGGCTGGGGATTTAGCTCAGTGGTTCCAGCAAATGCCTCACAAGCACAAAGTCCTGAGTTCAATCTCCGCTACCAAAACTAAAAAAAAATAAATAAAGGATTACTGAAATAAAGGCAACCCTGAAAAACTGGACAGAGCTACAATCATTTGTAGAGAAGATCCACCCAGACAGAAGAAAAGCCAATCTTGCATTCACTTGCTTAATGACCACGTCATGTCATACCACAGAACAGTGTTAAAGAAAAGACAGAAATAGACAACCTTAGACCAGTTTTTAGTTCTGAAAAGGTTGAGACCTAGTGAGCCAGAAGCAGGTCCTAGTGGGCTATGGACTCTCCCAAGGAGAGAAAGGACACCAGAGAGCCAGATTCCTGATGTTCTTACGGAAGGGGACTCTCCTTCCAAACAATACCACCTTCCAATTCATCCAGCCTTCCTGCAAGCCAAAGATGTCAACTTGAACGGTAAATACATATGAAATTGTTGTTTCTGGTAAACTAGGCACATTTTATAACTTTTTGGTGAATACACCAGGAAAATTATTGGTGTTTCTGGTAAATTGCGAACATTATACAACCCTTTTTTATTATGAAAAGGTTAGTTAAGGGGTGCTTTGGGAGGTTCAGAATGCATTATGGGTATTTCCATTATTTCTTATGGGAAAAACAGTCTTGACTTACAATCAACTTGAGTTACAACCAGCCCTTGAGAACGAATTGAGTCAAGGGTCCACTGTATAAATTGGTAAAAGCAGATTGACTTTATAGACACATCTATGAAGAATCTTTAAAAGTTCAATCATTCTCAAAAGCCCCAGAAGTCTCGTTTCTGGGAATCCAGTTAAAAAAAATAATTAAAATCAAAGAAGTAAATAGCCTTATAAACAAAAACATACATAGTCATTTATAATAACTGAAACTACAAATAATCTACATGCCTGTGTCTTAGTTACTTTTCTCATTGCTGAGACAAAATACCCAACATTCACAAATTATGGGAGGAAAAGTTTATTTAGCTCACAATTCACACAGATTTCAGACCCTAGTCAACTAGCTCCCAAACAGGGCAGCGTAGCAGAGGAGCATCACAGAGGAAGAACAGTCCATGGCGTGGAAGAGCAGGCAAACAGCAGCAAAGCTGCAGCAGCAGCCTCTTTCTATCCCCTGATATTCGATCCAGGCTATAAGCCTACTGATTGGTGTTACCCATACCCAGGGTAGAGCACCCTTAATCCCAACATCACATCCTTAATTCCAGCATCACACATCCTAGATCTAGCCACCTCCAAAAAGCCCCACCTATGACCACATGAGGCTTTGGGGAGACATCTAGATAAAAGCAACAACAGCCTGATAACAAATGTTTTTATTCTATTTTATTTTATTTTTGGTACCGGGGATCAAACTTGGGTCCTTGCACTTGCACAACAGCTGGCGAAACCACTGAGCTAAATCCCCAGCCCATAATAAATGTTTTTAAAACTATTAAAGTCATCAAAAGAAATGATAAGCAACCAATGTTTCTATGATAACAGAAAATATTAGGATAACAGAAAATATTTTGTTAACATATTAAATGAAGACAAAGATAGAAACCTGCATATACATATATACATTATGATTACATGTTTGGTTACCCTCATTCTCTCCAATCCTTTACAGCAGAAGCCATTTATGCACAGAAAATTTACTAGGAAAAACACATTAATATATGATATATATAGTTGGAAGCTATTTAGAAGGGTTTTTTCTTCTTCTCATTTTTCCATCTTTTCCAAATTTTCTGAACATATATTTATGTGTGTATGTACACGTGTGAACATATATAACATATGCACATACTTTCATAATGGAAAAACATAAAGTTTTTACACAGAATAGTATTTCATTTCAAACTGTTTTTCAATCTCAACATTTAAGAAACACCATTCCATGACTTACATGTTTTACAAGATCAGATTTCAATTCTCTTCTAAACAACTAAATGGTAGCTAGTTCCATATGCTTCTGGAGAACAAATCCCTGCACCATTTACCCTCATTGGTTAACCTTATTCTCTCCAAAAACGTTTGCTTCGAGTAACTTTAAGATTTTTATTCCTTAAATTCCAAACCTCACAAAACATTTCCCAAAAGCTATTGTAATATGCTAGAATACAGAAGTCACAGTTGTAGTAATTGTAATTTATTATGCTTCTCTCAACTGAAACTCTTTTGGGTTATACTCATTTGAATGGGAAATCTTAGGAAATGACCAGTGACATTTTATACTTCTAATAGAACGGTAACTGAACAAGCACGTATTTTTAAAATGTCATTTTATCTGGAGAATACAAAAGATAATAACAAAAATAAATTTGTAATTGACCTACTTGTTAGAGGACAGAGTATTATCAACAAGCATCTATACCATGCATTAGTACAGACTTATGTGTGTACAATTCCTCTATTTTAAAAATATTTTCTTAGTTTCTTCAAATATAGCAACTTTATTTTTTAAAAAGTAGAGTTAATATAATTTGGAGGTGGGCAAAAGGAAGCTATATTAAGAGAAACTAGCTTTAGAACTATACAATAGTGGACAAGTCTATTTCCTCTATCCTCCAAATATTCACAGTCATGTGGCTATCAAAAAAGATAACACAACACTGTCAGTCATATTCCTTATAGTTGCAGCTTTAACTTGCAGAAAATGTTTCAGGATTTTACTCTCAAAAGATTCAACGGCTAAGAACAAAATGGAGTCAACAGAAAGGAAGAGAACATTGTGTACTCTTGTAATGCGCTCACAAAAATAAATACTGATGAACAAAAAAATTAAACACAGTAATTTTGTGATCCTCAATAGCTTTCTCCTCAAATATTCTAACAATTTTCTTTACTCTTGGGCATAGTCTACTGAATCTGAGATTTGAGATTCTTGTGATCTTTGAAGTTTTTGTTATTTATAGTATTTGATAACTCAGGAGAAACTAATTAGGAAAAAATGGAAATCTCCAGTACCCAAATTAATAGGCAACAAACCAATAAAAGGACATTTCTGTATTAATATCGACTAGTGAAAGCAGTCTTAGAAATGTAGTTAGGTTAAGTTCTTACACTTATTTAGCAAATATAACTGACAGGTAAATCAAATGCATGTTGGTGAAATGTGTTTTGCAATCTGTATTCAGTGACTACTTCTAGAGGCAGAATTAATCTGAGAAGAAGGCCCTCCAAACCCTGCTTCAACGAGAACATCCAGAGCTCTCCAAGGTTCTGACCTACCTCTCAACCAACAATCAACTTCTGTGTGTGTGCGTCACTTAGTCTTTTTTTTTTTTTAACTGACTTGCAGGATAAAAATCTATCAGTTCATACCCTGGATTACAACCAGTAAAAATCTGGCTACTAATGGTAACGTGATCTTGACTTTCAAATCAATGGGAAACACAATTGGTTATATATTCTTGAGAAGGACAAAGATAATATCTTGGGCAAAATACACAAATACCATAATAGCTGAAAAGTAACCTTTCCCTATGACTGTGTAACAGCAGTGACAAAACTCAAAATAAAGCCAAAATAAGAAAAAATAAGTAGGAACTTTTCAAAATGCCACTCATTAGGTGGCCTCACCCAAATATTAGGCAAGCAAAACTTCTAACAGAGAAGTTCTGGGGTCTCTTCAAACTTCTGGTACATCACTCCAGAATTTCTCCATCATACCAATTTTGTACTAGAGTATCAGAATCATTGGAGCTGGCATACTTTACTTATTTAACTTCTTCCAAAGGCAATCTTACTTTAAATCTAAAATGTGCAGAAGTATCCCAAAAATTATACCTATGGCTCCACTTAGAAAATTCAAAAATGTGCAATGTCTCTTCTTGCTATAAGAAATTGCTATATAGACTGCCTTTCGATGCTGGGTCCCTAGGATCACCCCGGTCATTTCCACATCACGTTTGTTCTCTCAAACTGATAGACAGATGGGAGGAAACAAAGATGGGGGAGAATTCAGAAGCAAAGAACTGTTAAAGCACATCTCATGGTCCAGCCTTGTTGTTTATTAGCAAAAGTTGATTCCTTTCTGTCTTGGACACTCCCTTATGTGGACTAGGAGTAAAAAGGAAGAAAAGTATATTTTCCAAAGGAAGAGAACCATCATCAGCCTTCCTCCTCTTAATATTATAACCAATTAGACAACAAAAACAGTACATTTTCTTCAATATGTAAAAGAGAACCAACACTAGAAATGCTAAAATTACTGAATACCAACACCTGGAGGAGTACAAGATGAAATAATAACTAAATTCACTCTTTCTTCTATAGATGTTATCCATATCCACACGATTTTAAGATGATATATTTTAAATATCAAATTTGAGGCCAAATGTTCAAGTTTTATATCTACTGTTTCTCAAAAAAGTATGAATAAGTATCAGTAAGAAGTTCAACGAAGAATGAAATGCCAGTGTAAACTAAAATTTGATTAATGGACCACAAACATTAAAAAGCTTTTTGTAGCCCAGATCAGCCACAGCGCTGACATGAATATTGCTACTTGCCTCAGCCACTGACACAACACACCTAACCAATGCCACGGGGACCTTGAGTAGTGACACTGCAATAGCAGAAAGGAAATTAGCAAATACGATTTCAACTTAATGCAAATTGTTTTTCCTGGGGATGTATTTAAATTTTCCAGGTTGCTCGAATATCATCCAGGGATGTGACTTTGAAGGAGACAGCTTGTTACTGTTTTTCCTGGCTGTACTACAAGAAACAACAGTATGAGCTTATTTTAAGTTAATGTGCGCTTCTGTGTTTCTTTACAAGAAATTAACTGCAATCATTTAAAGCAAACACTTTTCTTAGGGTTTCACTTTTCATTAGAAAGTATCTTAAGAAGCCTTTCAAACTGAGAAAGTTAAGGATCTCAGTTCTGCCCATAGACTTCCAACTTGGAACAAATTATTTAAATCACAGTGAAGTGGCAAGCATCTACAGTTCCAGCTATTGGGCAGGCTGATGCAGGAGGGTCACTTGAACTTAAGAGTTCAAGGTCAACCTGGGCTGATGCACAACCCTGTCTCAAAACAAACAAACAAAACTAACAAAAAAAGTGTACACTTTGAACTGCAGTGAAAGATCATTCAAGCTTAGCAATTCTTGGCTGGCACAGCATATTTTAGAGCCATAGGTGGGTCAAGACATCACAGGATGCCTAGCCATTCTCCACAAAAAGGTAACTTTCCCTACTTCAGTCAGGATCAGACCTCATGGTAGATTCTCATTTCCTTCTCACTGTGATAATCACAGAGAGACCCAGAGGAACGGGCAGGCAGTATGGTACAAGACAGAGAACAAACAGCTCCAGCCAAGCTGTTAATTATAACTACAGCAACATCTGCAGGCACTGACACATGATTTCTGACCCTGCCCTGGATGATTCCCTAGCTAGACCAGGCCCTCAGGCTAACATGACTGGTTTTATCTAGCTGTCGTCACCTTAGCTGAGCTTTCTGGACCAAATTCCAGACCTGCAGTATTTACCAAACCCTCCTCCTCTTAGTCAAAATCACAGTTATGAACCTTCTTGATTAGTGGCCTTAAAGCCACCAATGTCCTAGTAACACAATTTGCATGTAATTGGACAGGGGAAAGTCCAACAGAAAGAGACTACCCCAGGCTGTTCCTGATATAACAGCCTTATGCAGCTACAGGAGTAAGAGAAAAAAAAGCAATGCCAAGTAGACAAATAAATGAAAAGATAAATCCACAAAGTACACTATATAAAGTAGTCAGAGCTGTCAGTGTCTTTATTCTCCTCCCTAAAAGCCCCACCTCCTAGACCCAAGTCCATATTATATCTTTGATCGAAACCTACATACAGTACACATCCACTACTTGATGTCCACCATCTGCTCTCCCTCCTGGTAACACACCTAGATTTCCTTTATGAAACCACCCCTCCCCATTCTCACACGTGGTTTTCCAGTAAGGCCCTCTAGCTAAAGCTCCAAAGGTCCTCACTGCCTAACCTCATCAACATTGTGCATCTAGCCTCAAAGATTAATTCAGCTAAGGGCACAAACCAAATCAAACCAAATGAGATAAAGATATCAGATAGGACTGCTGAGAAATAATGGTCTGCTTTCTTCCCATGGTAGGAGAATATAAAGTTTGAACTGAAATAATAACTTTCTGTTCATAAGAGAAAGAACTTGAGCAGCTATGTGGGTATGGAAACAAAAAGTCAACACAATGGATGGCACAGCAGAGAGAAACTATTTTAGCCATAGCACCAAACCTTATCTGCAGTCCAACTCTGGACTTTAAAGTTCTATAAGCCAATAAACTTCCTTTATTGTTTAAGCCCCTTTGAATTAGGTTTCCAGTTCTTAAAAATGAAGAAGAAAGGGAGGACAAGGAAGAAGAGGAATAGAAAAAAGAAAACGGAGAGGAATGAGGAGGAAATAATACTGATCATCATAATATTGTATCACTGTTATACTTCCTCTAAGAAAAAGGGCAGAGAGGGACGTATATAAACTCTTACTAGGCCATATAACTATTTAAGAGTCTTTTAATTGAAATTATAGTTTCAATTTGGGTAAAATTATAGTTTCAGTTTGGATACTTATGGTTTCTGCTCACATTTATCTCACGTTATGTTGAAAAACCAACATAAAGGATTAATGTATTTCTTTTCTTTTTTTTTAGTTCTTTTATTGGTACATTTTAGGTATACAATTCATTTACATTTATCATTGGATGTTTGTACCTGTATATGATGTATCTTGGTTCTTTTTTTTTCCCCCCATTACCTGTGCACCCTTCACCCCCTCCACCCTTCCCTATTTACATAGATTTCATTTTCATTTTTCTTTTCTTTTCTCATAGTTTTTCCTTTCCCTCTTTTCCTTTCCCCTTCCCCTCCCTTCACTCCTTCCTCTTTGAACCTTTTTTCCTATTTCAAATTACCAATTATTCATTTTAATCATTTTAACCCTTGTTTACACTATCAGTTTCTCACACTAGAAAAACTATTCGGTATTTACACATGTGTGTCCTATTTATTTCACTTAAGAGGATGGCCTCAGTATGCATCCATTTACCTATAAATGACTCTAGTTTTTCATTCTTTATGGCTGAGTAGTACTCCATTTTATTAAAAAAAAAACCCACATTTTCTTTATTCAGTTTCCAGTTGATGGGCACTTGGGCTGCTTTCAAGCTTTAGCTATTACAAACTGTGCTGCTATGAACATGGGTGCACATATATCACTGTGATATGATTCTTTTAATTTTGGGGGGAAGATACCCAGCAGGGGAATAGGTGGGTCAAATGGGCCCTCTAGTCTAGGGGTTGTGGGGAGAAAGGAACCTTTCTCCATTGCTGGTGGGAGTGCAGACTGGTGCAACCACTGTGGAAGTCAGTATGGAGATGCCTCAAAGAATGTATTTAATGTATTTCTTAATGTATTTCTACATGACAGTAACTACAGATCAATGATTAGTGATTACTTTTGTTAATGAAAAATAAATTAAAAGGAAGGAAAAAGGGAAGGTTATACTGTTGTGTATTTTAACCCATTTGATGAATTTAAATTCAAATCCACCTGAAATAGGTATCTGAGATGTTCTCCCTTCCAGAAGTTTTCCAACACTAATAAGATACTATATTCAATCCAGTGGGTAAGCCGCTGTGACTTCCAAAGAGGCCAACAGACCTTCTAAAGAATGTAAAAGAGAAAAGTGAACGACCAGTCCAAACCAGAGAAGAATACTCTGATTACTGTCATGTGTCCTGGGGAGGAATACAACAAGCAGCACCTCAGCCTGCCATTAGCACTTAGCATGAGAGGAGGTCTTCATGGCTTCATGGTCCCTTAATCGGGAGGCACTGTTACCTTTTCTCCACTTGACTGGAACATACTCAACATATACAAGCTGTCAGGTGTTATCACTTGAATACAGGCTCCATGCTGAGCTAAGAATGTATGTCTCAGACCAGTAACTCTTTACATCTTCTGCACATGGTTTCTCTCCACAGACTTAAAATGGGCCCGCACAAAGCCTGCCTTGGAACCATGTTATCATTTTAGCAATACAGTAGACCTTCAAGTTACAACTGGCCTGACATCCAAACAACTTGAGTTAACTAGGTTAACAGAAGATTCATCTGCTTCTTGTGATCTATAGTGTGTACCCAGGTAAATATCCAGATCTCAGCTGTATTGACTTACAACCAACTTGAGTGACAATAAGTCCCTGGGAACTGATCGAGCTCGTAAGTCAACAGTCCACTGTGCATGGTGATAACTTTTGATCAACTTTCACTTCTTCAAACTAGCCATCCCTCTCCAGCCTCTAAACCCATGCCTTATAAATTCATTCAAGCTGTGATGCCCCTCATAGTCAACTAAAAAAAATAAGGTACACGTTCCAAAGCTTTCAGAAATAGTCACAAAGATACACCCATCCAATGAACTGCTTCAGGAACCTTAACAACGTTCTACCATCTCAAGCCACCAGTTTCTATTGTCATAAACTCACTAGCATCGGAGAGGGCTTCTTTTCCCAATAAATACCATTTTTAAAAACAAACCTTTATTAGAAGGCTATCAACATGCAATCTTTACTGACCAGAAGAGCTTGATCTCTTACAGTACATACACGAAACTTTTTTACCTACAACCTTTGTCTCCCTTACTTGCTATCATCGGAACAACTGCAGAAGCATGTGAAAAAGGCAGATTTTCAGATCCTGCCCTTGGTGACACTAATTCAGTAAGCCTGGGGTGAGACCTACTCTCTGACCCTACAGAATCTAGTCTGTGATTTTGGAGTCATGTTTAGGCATTTAATTAGCAAGGCACAAACCTAGAAAATTTAATCATCTTTCTGATAATTTTTTTGTGATTAAAGGCCTAAGTACTTTCACATAAATTCACTAGTCCTTTATATAAGATCCACTCACCTAAGGATGGCTGAAAGTTCCCCCACTACAATTTCCCATTAGTGGCTGCAGAAGTTTCCCAGGAAGGTAAAGAATATGTCTTTCAAACCTCCCATGTGCTTCTAACAATGATTAACACCTGGAATCCAAGGCTGCCCATATGTTGGGTGGAAAGATGGAGCAGTGGGGGAGAGAAACACACAAACTTTAAAAATGGAAAGCTAATATCATTCTTGCTAATTCCTGTTTCTACAGCAGCAGTGAATTTTACTAAACTTGACCCCTCATCTGCACAGATCAGTAATATCTTCCAGGTTCCTCCTGATATCCCACCATCCCTGATTTAATGTCATTTATGAGGGCTGCCGATTTAGCTCAGTGGTTCTGGCACCTGCCTCGCAAGTGCAAGGTCCCGAGTTCGATACCAGGTACCAAAAAAAAACAAAACCACACACATAATGTCATTTATGTCCCAGAAGAAAAGCACCAAATAGCTTGCTAAATGGTGTGCTCAATCTTAAATTGGACATATTTATTTGATTTTAATTTTAAATCATCATCTTTTCACTCAAATGTTTTTGTGATTGTTCCAATAATATTAAGGAATTAGAGAGCATTTGCAAATTGGCAGCCTCAGCCTGAAGACATGCTTTCTTTGACCCACACAAAATTTTTATTTGAAAAGCCTTAGACAAGGCATACATATTTCAGTAGGTCACAATCTCCACTAATTCTGTTTTATATCTTTTTCACTCATTTTTGTTTTGACTGGCTCCCTCAGACATCTCTTTCTATAATCTCTAAATTAAGATTTTAGGGTGTTTCCTAAACAGATTGTTTAGTTCATTCTATAGTTCTTTCATTCATGTTCAATTCATCAGGTGTTCACTGATATTATATAAACAAAACATAGCAGAAAAATAGCTAGAGTTCCTCAGTTACTGAAAAGTAAAGATAAAAATAAAGCTCTCCAATCTAACGTACCACTAATATTCATAAGGAATGACTGTTATTTCATAACACTTTCCTTCTATGAGACCATAAACACTATCTGAAAATACGGACAATATTTTATATATCTTTGTTAAAATACTGTATTGGACATTATGAGCTATTCAAGATAGACACTCAAATTATTTTTTAACTGAAAGATCATCGGTACTCAATGTATGATAAATTGGGTATATTAACGGATTCAAAAATTTTCCAGGGTCAACAGAGATAACAGCTACTGGAAGCCAAGTTCATCTGGTAGTAATAAGCAGAAATAGACAAAAGAATACTGGACAGCAATTCTGAAAATGCAATACTGCAATATGATTAATTATAGTCATCAATTATTAAAAGTTTGAACAGTCTGAAAACAGTATCTCATAATCGTTCTAAAATATAATTTTTCAAAGGCTAGCATACTTTAAAATGTTTTCAAAAACAGTTATTAAGACAAGCAAAGTTATCATGGATCAACAGACCAGGTCTAAAGGATACAAAATAGCACATAAAATCAGTTCCCAGTTCAAAAAAACCTGCCTGAGATGTTGATCTTCCTGTTTTTCATAAACCTTTTAATTGTGCTTCCAGAAAACTACCAAGCATCTGCCTCTATGTAGCTAATTCTTTTAATCTTGGAGCTCTCACAAGGAAATAGAGAGTATACTGTGCCAAGATCACTATCTTCTCCAGCCAAAATCGTTATGTCTTGGAGCCAATTTCTTCTTGGTAAATTTTGATCAAATTCCTTCCATTTGCAGCTTCCTTAGTAGTGGTAATGGCTGCACATGTCACAAACTGGTGTGTATGTGTATGGGTTTAACAATGTACATTATGAATTTAACAGTAATATGTATATTGTGCACACAGGTAAACGTATGTATGCAGTCACACATAAAGATATATAAATCCGCACTAGTTCTTGTTAAGTCCCTTTATGTGACTCTCTGTGACTATCATTCAGGCTTTCTTAATGCAGAGAAAATTCTCTAGTATGGAACATTAGTTTGGAACTCTGCATTAATCAACTCTGTATGCAGCTACAACAAAACGATAGTCAAGGTTAGTAGCAATAATTCTAATGCTATAAGCAGTCCCTCAAATGATTCTGAATCATCAAGAAAGATCAAATTCTGTACTATTTTTACTGTAAAGGATATTTTATCAAAATTCAATTGTTTTAAAACAGTGATCCATATAGAGCTTATACAGTAAATTTTGATGGATATTAATATTTGATTAATTGGTTATCCCTTATTTCCCTTTTATAAAGTAAAGTAAAATAAAATAAAATATCTAACTTTTATAGATGACTCTAATCTTTAACATGTACACATTATATATATTATTGACAGGAATTTCAAATTAGTCACAACACTGTGTTTTCAACCATGGTATCTAGTTCTTCAATCCTTCAAGTGCCAAGCTGTCAACTCTCTAGTTGCTGTTGTTACTGTTTAAAATAAACTGTATTTAATATAATTCATCTTCCCTGATGAATCAAAGTCAATATGAGAACATGTGATACTGCTGCTTTTTAAAAATAATGATGCCATTAGGGGGTTTGAAGTAAATAGGTATCTGTTCTTTAAAAAAAAAAAAGACTTCGGGATACTGTATCTTTATAATCCTTCTATTGCTATGGACAGTTTTTCTACCTCCTATAAACATATCTGCCTCATTTTGATAAGACCACCATCACAGCAAATTCTAATCTTCAGTCACATAATCAGCTAAATAAAAACTAAAGTTGCCTATCTCATATGTATAAAATAAATCACTGTAGTCCTTACAACAACTATTTCACATCATTCAAAATTTCTATTTCGGGGAGAGAGAACAGGTTAAATTTGGTTGTGACCATGTTTCAGGTGATTGAAGATGAAAGAAATCTAGGACATATATTCATTTACCAATTTAAACAAGGCTGAAAAACAAAGGAATGCGTTTAACTATGCCATGAGGATACAATTAGCAATCTCCAGTGTGTGGTAATTTTACAAAACAAATGACCCTGTTTCTTCAACCATAACTTCCTTTGACTTCTAAAAAGTATATCAACACATCTTTTGATTGCTAAAAATGATGTGTTATAAGTTTACAGACATAACATGATGCTAAAAGTTAAAGAACCTATATCACTGATCTTAATTCTTTAATCTGGCTAAGTAAAGAATTTCTTAATCTTCAAACCTTCATTAATCTTTTATTCTAAATGTTATAAACATCTTTTGAAAACAAACATTTTCACAGGGCACACTGTAAAATAGCACAAAAGTTTAGATTTTAACTTTAACAATAATTAAATTTTAAAAGTCCATAAAACCAATAACAAGAAAGAAATAGAAATATGCCCAGGCTGTCTTTAGGAAGTCAAATGTCACTAGGTTAACAGAATTTCAAGTTTTTACTTTTAGTCTTAAAAGTTTGAAAATTATTGTTACAGATTTTCTGATTTAGCAAAATGTAAGATTGCCTATGATTTATTCATTATGAACTAGAAAAAATACATATAACATAAATCTATAGCTAATTCTCAAATTATTTCTACTCAGTTCAATTTATGTATCAATTCAAACATACAAACTCAAATGTCTGAAGTAATAATTTCGTATTTTCCTTACTCTAAAATGCTTTTAATTTAATTGGAGTAGATTTAGTGAAACTGGGCTTATAAGTAGCATCTAGATAGGTGCTGAAAGTAAAATAAATGCCAAACTTACTCTTTTAATGTAATAAATTAGTTTTAAATTAAAATCAAACCTCATTGGGACAAATTTTGCTTCTTAAAAATAATTCTCATAGGAGCCAACTAAACTAAACTTCATATTAAGCTTCGAAATATCTTCAAATTAATAAAGTAAATGTATTTTGAAAATATGTTATTAAATATGCAAATTAAATAGTTTTATCAATCACTACTCTTACAAATTAATTTTTTAATCTCTGAAAGCGCTCCTTTGATTTTCAAAAGTGACTGAGGATCTCTTGATAGACTATTTCAGCTACTCTAAGTAATTAGGCGTCCTTCTTTTAAAAATTCTATAATCCAGACTTTCACTTTTCAATCTGGCTTCTTCATAAATGTTCTTGAAACATATTCAAGAAAATATATTAAATGTGTTGAACGTTTTGCTTACAATAATATTGTACTTCTAAGGTATTTTCATAATCTCAACAACTCAAAAACATTTTTAAAAAATGTATACAAGGTCTACTGAGTCATTCTCAATGGTAGGCTACAAACCACTCTGTAATTAAAGGATTACATCAGACCAGTGTAAGGGTTGAGCTGGCACTTTACTTTGCAGGTTTAAATATCTTGGCTCTCCCAAGCTCGTGTGGGGGCTGAAGCTTGGCATAAAATTCTTAGCCGGATGCAGATAATTTCTCTGAAGAATGTTTTTTAATGGCTCAGGGTTTTGGGGGGGTTTTTTTGCTTTTAAAAATATTGGAGAAAACATACATTAGAATCAGGTTCAAAGTTTGAGTCTTTTTTTCTTTTTAATGTGCCCATCTCTATAGTTAACACACATACAGAAAAATAATCCCAAACCTTAAGATTTTCAATAAGCATAAAACCTCATTTCTATCAATAGCTTAAATGTAAGGTCAAAAATCAAAATTAGCTGCTCAATTATAAAGGGAAATTAGAGGACTTTGAAAATACAGCCATCTGCTAAACTCTCCCTGGTTATATACTGTTAGGGTTATATACTGTCCCAGGCCATTTTGGTCTCCATACCTCTGGTGAGTCTCTGCTTTTAGATTCAAATAATATTTTTTTCATTTGTCACAACAGCTTTGTAAAGTAGGTACAAATATTATCAGTTTTATCAATAAATAAATGTACAGATGCTAAGGACCTCAGCCAGCATAATCTATCTAGTAACAATAAACCTGAGGCTAGAATTCAAGTCTAGGTTACCCATATTCGTTTTCACTAGCTGTAGTTCTCATCTCTGCTTAGATATTAGAATTGGCTGTTGCCCAGGCTTTATCCCTAATTAAGTAAATATATTAAAACATCTACAAGATAGGATCCAGACATGAATATATTCCAGATGTTTCCCATGAAAAAATCACAGCATTACACACAGCAATACCAAAAAAAAAAAAAAAAAAAGAAGAGTAGAAATTATCCACTTGCAAAGCCAAGTTTTAATGTAATTTTCTTTTCAACTGACAGTAATCCACTTACCCATTCCCAACCAAAAGTTACTGCATTTTAATATCTGCCTATTATATACTGAAATATATTCGGAACATAATATACTCACAAAATATATAAAACAATTCTACCTTAAACACTCTCTGAATGATGTACAATTTTATACCCTCTTTACTGCATTTTCCTTAATTATATCTTGCTTTTCATTCTTTTCTGCCTCCTTGACCTCAGATTTTTTTTCCCCTTCTCCCTTAAGAATTCATTAAAGGTTTAGCTGGGCACGGCAGCACACACACATAATCCCAGCACTCTGGGAAGTTGAAGCAGAAGGATCACAAGTTCAAACCCAGCCTGGACAACCAAGTGATTTAGTGAGACTCAAAAGAATTTTAAAACTTAAAAAAGGACTGAAGATGCAGCCCAGTAGAAGACCTTAGGTTCAATCCCTAGTACCATGGGAGGGGAAAAAAAGACTTCAGGGTTTTCTGATACCAAACTCTTTGCTTCTGTTTACATGAAAATTCTTGAAAAATATTTTTGCTAGATAAGGAATTTTTTTTTTAAGATAAGGAATTTTAAATGGGAATTGTTTTCTTTCATCACAATGAAGTAATCATTAAAATATCTGTCTCCTATTGTTGTTGTTAAGAAATCAGCTGACAATCTAATGGTTGCTCTTTCATTTTATCTAGCTGTTTTCAGATTTTCCTCATTGTTTTCAGTTTTCTGTAACTTTGTCATCATGTGTCTGGAAGTAGATGCAGCCTGTTTAGGATTAATTGAACTTCCTGAATCTGAAGAATTATACTGATTAATTTTTATATACTGAATATATTCAGTTCTATAAAAAAGCTTTTTATTGTAAAATGTAACAAATACACAAACAAGTTTAGAAAATAAAGATCTGAAGCTCAATAATCACAAAACTAATACCTGCGAAAGGAATGGAACACAGGTACAAAACTAAGCCAATCAGCACATTCTATCCTCCAGAGCAACAATGTTCATGGATACGAGGACCCAGGTGAGGTGAACCAAGACAAACAAGTGTCAATTCTAAGACATCCTCTTCTTTATGCCTTCATGTTAAGATGTATTAGGAGATACTATGGAGAGCCTGAAAACAATGCCAGCGTGCACAGAAGGCAGAACAAAGCCCAGATGTCATTGTTTAAGCTCTAAAACTAGTCATGCTATCCCTGGTCTTTTCTATTATGTGACCAATAAACCTTTTCTTTCTTTTATCTTTTTTCTTTCTTTTTTTCCTTAAGACAATTTAGTTGCATTTTCTGTCACTTGCATCCCATCAGGTCCTAACTGCCACAATTTAGTTTATGTGATTTCCTTTCCAGAAGTAATTTCACCTTCATCTGGATTTTGTTACTTTTCTTTTCTACTTTATGTCACAGTAACATTCTTCCTCAGATCATAACATCCTGTAGTCACATTTTCTCCACTTCTTAACTGTGAGGATGGAACACAATACCTGCAATATGATAGATATTAATTTAACAGCTACTGAAGAAATGCTAACTATTTCAATGAATCATTCATCTTTGTATCCCTAGTACCTACTACAAGGTTTAAATGTAGGTCAGACACAATTATATATTCACAGAAGGAATTAGCTAACAAATAAGATGAGAATAATATCACAAAAGAGCAGCATTGGAAACATACACTAACACGATCTTAAAATAATACTTCCCATGGGCTAGAACGACCCATGTGATAGTAAATTAGAGTTGCAGAAATCAGGAAATCATGTTTTGCTTAATAGATACAGATGATTACATATAAAAATATTTATAGATACATAGATTTTCTTACTGTTAGTTGAGAGACCTAAAAGCAACGATACACTGTCACAACAAGCACACCTACCACTCATATATTGATTTATAATACCTTTCTCCAACAAAAAGAATCAAGGCTCCTTGGAGAAGGTTGACTCTAGAGCTGGAATAGGATATATAAAAGCTAAGCCTAGAGGATCTCACAGCACCTGAAAGTAAGAATTCTCCAACAAACAAAACATCTATGATGGTCAGCATGTCAAAGGAATATAGGAGCCAGCTAGAAGAACTTAAAATGGTCAAAGCTGGGACAATTTGGTAACAACATAAATAACACCATACTGTATTGTAAAAATATAAAATAAATATCTGTAAGTCCACACTGATAGAAAAGTTTGAATAATTAAGTAAGCTGGAACCATTCCAAACAATTTATGTAGATGCTGTGCCTTCTAAGAAACAGAGCCTAACTCTCCACTTCTAAAGTATGAACTAGGGCCAGGGATTTAGCTCAGTGGTTTCGCCGCCTGCTGTGCAAGCTCAAGGACCCGAGTTCCATCCCCGGTACCCTCCCCCAAAAAAACAACAACAATAAAGTATGAACTGCACACACTGACTTTATCTCCCAAACAGTATAGTATAAAAAAGGAGGAAATATAGAGAAGTCTTGAGGCCTTGGCCACAAACATTCCTTGAGGCCAGGTAATCAAAGCCAATATAAACAGTGAAAAGCCATACTGATAGTGTGTACCGTACCGTTATTATCATGTAATGAAAGTGCCAATGTACCTTTAAGGCCTTCCTACTAAAGGCCACAATCACAATGTAACTATGAGAAAGAACACCACCAGACAAATCCCAACTGAGGGACATTCAGTCAAATATCTAACTTCAACGTGTCATAAAAACAGGGCAAGTCTGAGAAACCTTTAAAACCAAGAGGAGCCTAAACAGGAAACAGACATGAGGACTTGAATGTAATATGGTATTCTGTATGTAGGCCTGAAACTGAAGAAGGATATTAGAGGAAAACTAAAGAAATGTGAATAAAGTCTGGACTTTGGTTAATAAAGAGGTGTCAATAATGGTTAATTATTTGTCACAAACGTACCACAGTAAATATATTAGCAATAGAGGAAACTGAATATGAGGTACACAGGAACTCTCTGTACTACCTTTGCAATAATTTGTAAATTAAAGCTAAAAGTTCTAAAAGTTTTTTTTTAATTAGCCTTTCTAAGAATCTGTATGCCAAAAGCCCACAAAACATGCTAGTTGTAAGGCCAGCCTTGAAATAAACACAGAATATGAAATAATTTCAAGATCGTGCAGAAATATAATCAACAACTTACTGTACATTTTTAATGCATAATAAAAATTTTATTCCTCTGAAAAACTAGCACTTAACGCTAAGTTCCTAAGTATTCTAGAGGCACACTTAACAGCAGATAGCTAAAAAATAAAAACATCAAAAACTTCTGGAATCTTCAGTAACATAAGGGAAAAAATGATTCTTGAAATTATGAATATCTCCCAAAAGTTTTAATGTGCTGGTAAACCATATCACTGAGGGAGGCTGGGGAGGCAAGTCTATGGTAGTTTCTTGAAATCACAGTACAAACTTGTCATTAACAGTCCTCAGCTAAACTGTGCCTAAATCTGCCTCTATCACTGTATTTTCTACTTGCCTGTGCAAACTCTACTCTAACCAAACTGGTTGCTCACTGCTTCCAATATGCCATTCTTGACACGTGATGCTTCTTTGTCCCCCTGCCTACATAAAGTAAGTATCCCCTTTTCTACTTATCTTCTCAATCCTACCCCTACTTGAAGATCCAGGTAAACCCTTTCTATTCCACAAAGCCTCAGATCACCTGAGGCTCAATAATCACTACCCCATTAGAATTCCTGTGTCATTAAAGTGATACTAGGCATGCTCATCCATTAAAAAACAAAATCTTAATGTAAATGTTACTGGGTATCTGGTACCACAAATAGGTACTGGAAAACCAGCAATGAGTAAGATGACAGTCTCTGCCTGTACATGCTCTTGGAAATAGAGAAGATAAAAAGGTAAACAATTACTAGAAATATTGTAATGCTACCCAGGAGTATATACCTACCATACAATGACAATACATTGTACTGAAATTCGGTACAATATTTCTCTTTTTATGTTTAAATCCAGTTTCTCCAAATAAAACAAAGTCCTTTAGAAAAGCAGGTTCTTCATCTCCTACTCAATGAGGTAAAGATGTTACCCAAAAATAATTCTGATATTGCTTTACTAAAACTTTCACTTCTTCCTTATCTTCTTAAGAGAAACATAAGGAGAATCCCTGCTCATAAATATTAGACTTCAAATGAAATTAACATGATTTTTTTAGTAAGTCATTAACCTTAACAACTATTAGTTATTCATGTTAAGGGAAAAGAGGGCTAAGAATTCATAAGTAACCACCAGTTTACTCAGTCAACAGTGTTAAGTAGAGTTCTTTGCTTTCTCTGAGCAACAAGCTTGAAAAAGGACTGGTTAACGATATGTCTTCTATTTTCTGAGGAAGTACTAACAATCAGGAGCAGATCAAAAGAAAAGAAACCAATTCTAAAAGATGCTTCAGATGAATTAATAATGTCATAGGAGAAATGGTGACAGTAATATATAAAGTGTAAGAAAAAAATATATATATATATAAAAACATGGAGGACATACGTGCATATGAACATATGAAAAACACCAAAAGTAAAAATACACAAAATATTTGCCTCTAATTCTGGGGGATTACATATTTGTATTTCTTGGTTCTATCTGTAGTTCATATGTTGTTAATAATGAAAATGCATTATTAAAATTTTTGTTTGTTTTTTGGTACCAGGGATCGAACTCAGGTCCTTGCGCTTGCAAGGCAGGCAGCAGAGCCACTGAGCTAAATCCCTGGCCCTGCATTATTATAATTTAAAACCCAAATCTTCCAAGGGAACAATAAAGAGGACAGGAGGTAATAAAGACAGGGTGACAAAGAGAGAGATCAACTAAAAACAAGATTAACCTTCAAAACTTATCATTATGTAACTCCTTTGCAGAAGCATATTCTTGAACTGCAATAGCCTAACCTCAATGCCTCATTTTCCCAAAAGCATTTTTTACAAATTCAATGAAGGAAATCAAAACTAGCAACATCTGCTAAATGTTATATTTGCCATTGGATTTCAAAAAATAACTTGGTTTGCTTTTTTTGTCTTTTGAGTGAACATTTTAAATGTACCTTGTTTGTGCTTTGAAGATTTCTGTTTTTTTACAACTATGCTTTCAAAGCTTTGTTTGTAACACATGCTTTCAAAATTATATGTGTGTTCATATTAATGCTATTCTTCTAGTCTACACCCAGCTATGAGAGCAACAACGCTGGAAAAAGATATGAAACCACCAATCATTTTTAAATGAGGAGACTTCCACTGTCTTCCTTTAGGAAGCACATTTTTTAAAAAAGAATAACATCACCCTTCTTCCTACCTCATAAAATGTTTCCGTGACTTCTAAGTTAAAATAGATGATAGTAGTAAATGTAAAAATTTTAATTTCTCACCACATAAGCCAACTTTTTATAAAATTTTCTACTAATTTTCTCATATTCACTTGGGTCATTTATTGGTGCGTCCTTTGATTACAAACTGCACTGAGCTCAAGTGAACCAGACACACTATCTCTAAATAATGTTCTTGTTCTACACTAGGAAAATCTACTGCAACTTAAACATTCACATTTTCATAGTGAAGGAAGAAGTGCATTATAGAACATTTCATTAATTTTATTAATAATTTTACTGAATATTTTATTAACATCAAACATGTATTAATAACTAATTTTGATTAATTCTGTATTCTTACCAACAAGGTGTGCCATTTTACAGTTCACTAAAGTTTTTGTATTTTTGCTTTGAAAGTAAAAGGTAAAATTATACCTTCTCAGAATGCAATTTAACTGATATGCTTCCAGGTGTGAGGGATCAACTTTGTACAGTCCATCATTCTCAATAAGAATAACTAGAAAGCTAGGTAAGACATAGGTATCTACTGGAAGGCATCCACTGGCCACAGAAGCAATGAGAACTAGAAGGGCACAGAATCTCGGGAGTAGAGCACCTCAGAGAGGAACAGCCTTCCACAGCTGTGTGGGCCTCGGGGACATCCGCAAATTCCACCCCAGCGGGGAGGCTGGGAATCCAGGCCAGGCCCAGTCACAGAGCTGCTGCTTAAGCTCAGAAAAACCATTGGAACTTTTGGCAGAGTACTGAGAGACCTCAAACATGCAGCCAGTTCCCCCTCAAGACTTTGACGGATTCTGGCACAACCTAAGGCAAGAGATTAAAAATTAAGAAAAAGCCTCTGTAAGGCGAAGAAGAGCTTTCTGCAGTCTTGCAAGAATCTGGGTTTCATGAGGCGAAGATCCATGCTGACTGTGTTTAAATGTTTGATAAGTGACATGGCATTCCATTTGAAAGTATGTTATAGGCCAAGACACCTGGAATTGTCTAAAAGCGCTGAACACTACAGACTCCCAGGTGCAACCAGAGTGCTACTTCAGGAACATAAGTGGCCTTCCCAAAGTCATAAACCTGGCGCACTCAACTCAGCAAACTTCTTGTCTGGATTGAGGTCATCACTTATGTACCCATCATGGGAAGCAGGTATTCTCTCTCTGGAAGAAAATAGCATCATCTGGAACTTCTGCTGTTTTTTGCTTTTGTTTTTGTGGTAGACTGAACCCAGGGCCTGGCATGTGCCAAGCATACACCCTATCACTGAGCTACAATGGCAGCTTGATCTCTGAAATTTTCTGGCTGGAATAGCTGACATTCACGTAAAACTACTCAAAACACCAAATGCACAACCACATTACTAATAACCAAGGAAAAGGCAGACAGAACAAACAGACCTAGGATAGTTCGGATATGAGAATTAGCTCACAAGGCCTTGAAAATAAACGTGATTAACATGTGCAAGAAAATGCAGAAAACTATGTAGAATATGAATGAAAAGATAATGAAACTCACCAGAGAATCAGAAATTATAAAAAAGAACCAAAAAATTGTAGAATCAAAGAATATATCATCCAAAATTAACAACTCATAAGTTTAAGAGAAGAAAGTAATAAACTGGAAGATAAGTTTGCCATTGTCTAATTGTGCCAATTATTAATTTATCACATTTTTTTCCACTCAGTCTCCTCCTTTGTATCCTGTTCTCAATCTGGGCTGGTCTGTGTAAATATTTTCCTTTGCCAGCTGATACAATGGCCAGCTACTCAACAGAGTGATATAGGGACCTACAAGGCACAACAGAGGGAAGAGCTGGTATACACTTCAGTGAGGCTGCCAGAAGTATGCAGGAGACCCAGCAGTGCCCACCCTCCAGCCTGTTCACTGTACCTGCTCAGTTCCACTCACCAGCCCGACCTGCCAGCACCCTGTAGGCCATCAGCACCAGCTCCAGCCCACCTCCCCAGTGAGAGTCTCCATCTTCCAACAGGCTGTAGCCATGACCTCTCCGACAAGGAGGTAGAATCTCAGCCTTGGTGGTGGCGATGGTGGGAAGATGGAGATCTTCCACATTTGTTCCTTCCCCTAAGCCTTAAGTAGCTGCTCTCTACAACTGCCAGTCTTACATTCCTTAGAGTTCTGTTGCTCCTTTAAGTAGTTAATAATTTCATATATTCAATTTTCCCTATTCAAATTACGACTGGACCATGACTGGTAAACTAGTAAAGGTAAGAGACCTCAAACTGGCCAATCCATATACTCCTGTGGCCCAGCAAGACTACCCTTCAATATGTACTCAGCAGGAATGCATACATAGAGTCACCAAGACATGTACAAGAATACTGACAGTGGCATTGTTCACAGCCAAAAACTGAAAATAATCCAATTGACATTCAATAGTAGAGTGGATAAATAAACTCTGATACAGTCATACAACGGAATACCATCAGCACTGAGTGTGAACAATAAAAACCAAAAACTCTGTGTAGGTGAAGCTCACAAATAAATGTTGAATCAAAGAAGCTAGACACACAAGTATATCTGGTTGATTCAATTTGTATGAATATAAAAGGAGAAGAAATGTAAAATGGTGATGTAAGTTAGCACAGTTGTTTCCTCCTAGGCCAGGCAGTCACAGGCACAGAAGAGGACATGAGTGGGGCTTCTGGGTGCTGGAAATGCTCTGTTTCTTCATCTAAGCCCTAGTTACATGGGTATGTTTACTTTTTCAAATATACTATGATAAACACTTAAGATTTGCACAATCTTCTGTATGTATGTAAATCATCAATACAGTGGACTCTCGAGTTTTGACTGGCCTGACATATGAACAACCTGGGTTGCAATTGGAATTTTAGTTTTAACTTATGACCAAAGTCTTGAGTTACGACCTGAATGCCAGCTGCTCATGCTTCCAGATGGTCTCAGATACAGATTTAACTCTTAAAGAGTTCTGGAAGGAACATTACAACATCCTTTCCTGTGTGGGGTTAACTGAGAAATCCTGGGCCAATGTCTCCCTAGGGACACTGAGATCTGCCTGGAAGAAAGTGTGGTCTAAACTTATATAGGAGAGAGACGTTGAAGGGAACTGACCAACCTGAGTTACAACCAGCCCTTGGGAACCGAACTGAGTTCATAAGTCAAGGGTCCACTGTAACAGTTACATCAAAATATAAACTATTCAAGATTAGAAGATGCAGAAACAACTCCAGACATACTCAGCCACCTCATCTCTGACAAAGGAGCCAACCACCCTCATTGGAGGAAACAGCCTATTTGATAAATGGTACTGGAAAAATTGGGTTTCAACTTGCCAAAGATTAAAACTAGACCCATATCTATCACCATGCACTAAACTAAGATCAAAGTGGATTAAAGATCTAAATATTAAGACAGAAACACTAAACTTGCTGGAAGATAAGTCAGGCAGAACTCTTGAAGACATTGGCAAAAGACTTTATGAACAAAACCTCAGTAGCATGGGAACTAGCACAAAGAATCAACAACTGGGATCTCATCTTATTAATAAGCTTCTGCACTGCAAGAGAAACCACCAACAGAGCTAAGAGACAACCTACAATATGGGAAAAAATTTTTAGCAGACGTACCTCAGATAAAGGACTATTATCTAGAATATATAAAGAACTCAAAAAAATCAGACCCCTCAAATTCAAAGACCCAATTCAAAACTGGGCATCTGAGGGGGTCAGTGGTCAGATCAGTGTCTGCTCTTCCAGTTTCAGCAGGTGAGCGGCCACCTCGTATCTGAGTGGGGTAGTAGAAGGGATGGAGGTTGTAAAGAAGGGAGAGTGTGAATGGCGGCCTTCACTGCTTAGGGCATCCTCGCTGCTGTCACCCTACACTGGCCAGTTGCTCATTTCTCCAGATCTCCTGACCCTCGATCCCTCCTACGGTCGCCCTTGTACCTAGGAGTTGAGAGGACCACTTTTCCCAAGGTTGAGAGTGAGTGTGGCCATTATGGTTCCCTACTGAAGTCTTCGGGGCTTCAGCTGGTAGGAGTACTTCAGCCATCCCTTGGAGTCTGCAGGAGCCCCCAGGTCTCATTCCCCAAAGCTCGTTCTTTGGCTCTTTACCCGGGTGAGCTGGAAGGAAGGAAAATCCTTGGAAGCAGAGGCATCTCCAGTGAGATAGGCTTGGGAGGGAATGTCACCAATACAGCCCTCACTGCAGTCACTGGAAAGCTTCCTTCCAAATGTGCTTTCTCAGTAATTCCAAGGATTTTATCTGACATCCTTACAAGAGAAGTTCTGTGGATTTCCACATGCTTCAGGTGGGACTAGAAAGCAGGGCTTTTACCATTTTCTCCAGGAAAAAAGATAATCGAAAAAATAAAAATGTACTGTCTTCAAAAAAGGGGGGGCATCTTAAATGAATAGACATTTCTCAGACGAAGTAAACGCAGCAAACAAACATATGAAAAAATGTTCAACATCACTGGTCATTGGAGAGATGCAGATGAAAACAACACTGAGATTCCACCTCATCCCACAAAGAATGGCTGCTATCAAGAAATCAACCAATAACAAATGCTGGCAGGGCTGTGGAGAGAAAGGAACCCTTCTCCATTGTTGGTGGGAGTGCAGACTGGTGCAACCACTGTAGAAATCCGTATGGAGATACCTCAAAGAACTAGGACTGGAAGTCCCATTTGACCCCTCTATTCCACTGCTGGGGATCTTCCCCAAAGAATTGAAAGAATCATACCACAGCGATATATGTGCACCCATGTGTATAGTAGCACAATTTGTAATAGCTAAAGCTTGGAAACAGCCCAAGTGTCCACCAACTGGAAACTGGATAAAGAAGATGTGTTTTTTAATAAAATGGAGTACTACTCAGCCTTAAAGAATGAGAAACTAGAGACATTTATACCTAAATGGATGCATATTGAGGCCATCCTCTTAAGTGAAATAAACAGAACACACATGTGTAAATACCGAATAGTTTCTCTGGTGTGAGAAACTGAAAGTGTAAATAAGGATTAAAATGATTAATCAAATAATTGATAATTTGAAATAGGAAGAAAAGGTCCAAATGGGGTAGGGGAAGTGGGAAAGGAAGGGGAAAGGAAAGAAGGGAAAGGAAAAATTATGAAAAAAGGAAAACATGGAAACATAGTCTTTGCAAATAGGGAAGGGTGGAGGGGGTGACGGGAGGACAGGGAATGGGGAAAGAAATAAGAACCAAGATACATCATGTACAGGGACAAGCACCCAATGATAAATGTAAACGTATTGTATAACCAATGTGTACCGATAAAAGAATTTAAGCAAAAAAAAAAAAAAATATATATATATATATATATAAACTATTCATAAATAATCAGAGAGTATGTTTCTAAGGCACTGACACTTACCACATATGGATGGTTCTCGTAAAGCAGCCCTGGGTTGGGCTGGGGATTTAGCTCAGTGGTTTCGCCACCTGCTGCACAAGCGCAAGGACCTGAATTCGATCCCTAGTACCAAAAAAAAAAAAGCAGCCCTGTGTTCCCATTGTACCTTCTGTATATACCTCTACCCCTATCCTTACCCCTCAATGCCAAAATTCTCTTATTGATCTATCGTGAGCACTATGTCCAGCTTGAGAGTCAAACATGAGTCTTTTACAGGTCTCAAACAAAAAATGAAGTAGAAATCTGAAAAATGACAGTGTATTTTACTTAAAAACGTGGTGCAAGTTGAGGCACTTGGAAGTATCTGGGAACAGGAACCACACATCTAGATGGCATTTTTCAGTAATATAACATGCAATCTATTTTAGCTCAGTGCAGTGTAGCGTATACCTCATTTACACAGAAATGGGAACTACTGTGCAATGATCCATTCAAAAGATGCCTTTCCACAGGTAGCACAATAAAGAGCAGAGGAAAAATGACACGGTCCATTCACGTTCTGCACAAGCAGAGTACAGTCAATAAAGGGCTCTGACAACCAATGGTCAGGAGCTGCAGTGGAATTAGTTCACTACCGTTCAAAATTGTCCCTATTGTCTTCACCAGCAAATCAGACCACATTGGTTTCCAATTTTACTATAATTGCAACACACTCTTCTCGTTTAAATTTGATACATCCTTCCTCCTTTATGCAACTTTATTTTGAATTAAAGTAAATTATCATCATTACTTTGGAAAGAAAGAATTTCAAAATATCCCTTGAGTAGCTGAACATACCACAGAGTGTTGCAAAACAGAGGCCAAAAATCACTTCTGTGGAGGTTCTATCAACTGATTTCTATCCCTTAAATTTCTCTAACTCTGAAAGTTTGTCTACTATTTTAAAATTTTAATCTAAAGTATATTTTCTCATCCTGGAAACCACCAAGTCCCTTAAAGATGAAAGAACTTTTAAAAAACTTGTTCATTCAATAAAAATGTATTGTGCACCTCTTATACCAGATTCTCTTCTGGACACCAGCGGTGAACAAAACGATTCCGTTCTCTACTTCTAGCTGCCACACTGATAAAGAGAAAGGGGTGGCCCACTATCCCTGTTTTCCTGGGACTCTACTATTTTAACACTGAATGCCCTGCATACCACAAAATCCTTAGCCCCAGGCAAATAGGACAGTTGGTCACCCTAGTAGAGACAAACATCAAATGTGCTTATTAGTTCTCAGTTACTGTAACAAAATACCTGAGATGAACAGCTTTTAAAAAGGAAAGATTTATTTTGCTCATGGTTTCAGAGGTTTCAGTCTAAGGTCACTTGGCCCCACTGCTTGGTGCTTGTAGCAAGGGAGAACATCATGGGGGCAACTCACAGACAGGAAAGCTGCTCAACTGATGGTGGCCAGGAAGCAAAGAGAGTCGGAGGTGCTAATATCTCCTTCAAGAACTACACCGAATCATCTAACTTCTAGCAGGCCTCACTACCTAAAGGTCCTGCAATCTCCCAACAGCCACCATTCTGAGGATCAAGCCTTAACTACATGGGCTTTGAGAGACATCTGAGATCCAAACAATAACACCAGATAAATATGCACCTAAAAATCATCAAATGGTGGTAAGTGCAATGAAGAAGACAGAACATGGTGACGGTCAGAGGGTAATGGATGGGAAAGATGCTGTGGCTTTGTACAGGGATATCACGGAAGGCCACTCTGATATGATGACGTTTGAAGAAAGGAAGGGAGCAAGGAATTCAGATAACTGGGTGAAGACTTCCAGAGAGAGTGAACAGAAATGGTGATAGCAAATGAAAAAAGGGCCCCAATGTGAGAGTGGATGTAGAATGTTTGGAGGCTTGTGTGGTTGGATAGGAGTCAGAGGCACAGGACAGAAATTCAACTGAGGTTCGAAAGGCAGTTGGGTTAAGAGATACAGCATAATCTTCCAGTCACTTAGGGCACAGCACAAGTTCCAACTTCTTCAAGATTATTTTCAACCCACAATTCCAATCTATAATAATTTCCTTATTTATTGAGCATCCTTGATCTCACATTACATAATGCATGTCAAAACCTACAACGATCCTACAGTGCTGCTTTGTAGCACTTATTCCAACATTTAATTTTATAATATCTGTGTTTATTTGTTTTCATGTATTTACATCTTTCTTTCCAAAATTGAGCCTCCATGAGGTCAAGTTCCATACTACTCAACATTAGACATGTACTATAAAATCAATATATACCAACAGACAGGATTTTCCTCAATTTGCCTTTTGTTGGTTTGTACACTTTTTCATTAGTAAAGGAGCACACCACTAAGTGAACACCTTACTCATAATACGATACATGAAATGGTATGACAAGTACAATAGGACACTATAAAAGAATAACTACTAACTCTTTAGTTTGAAAATGTTTAGGATGTGAGGTTCAGAGCAAAAGTGTAAACAGCAAAAAGTTCGCAAAATAACCACCTCTCAAATCAACAATCAGCATTAAGTGGCCCTGAAAAATACTTCCAGACGCAAATAATGATTTTCATGTTACTGTGTAAAAACCTTCCCATGATCACTGGCAAAACCAATTAACTGTTCCCTCTGCTACTGCTAGATGTTGTATTTGCACGATCTTCTCACACCACTGAAAAAGTTCTATGTCTGTCTCGCCTACTATGCAGGGGACACAGGAGGGCACAGGCCTCATCTGCGTCACCTAGGCCCCTATATCACAAAATTTATCACAATATTCAGTTAACGCTGATTTAAACGTTTGATGAGTTATTAGCACGTACAATGGAAAACAATAAAGCAAATGCGTAGAACCAAAAAGTGTTGATTTTATAAGTAGCTTTTCAAAAATATTATGAGCTTATTGCAAGGCTGTTTTTATTTCTAAGAAAATGCTTCAAGTTCAGTTATGAGCTCAAAGAAAAAGCAATCTCACCACTTTACAGTCACATCTCAATATAAAAATATATAGTAATTCAGCTTATTCAACAAACAGACTTACCTCAAAAAAGCAGAAAAATAAAGAAAATGTATCTACTATTGTACTGTCTCATATTTTAGATTCATTGTGGGGGTTTTTTTGTTTGGTTTGGTTTGGTTTGGTACCAGGGATCGAACTTGGGTCCTTGCACTTGCACAGCAGGTGACGAAACCACTGAGCTAAACCCCCAGCCCCAAAATAAAGAAAATGTATCTAAAAAGATTTTTGCTCACAGAAAGAAAAAATCCATATTAAAAGAACTATAAAGTTACAGGATCCAAGATCAATATACAAAAAAATCAACTATATAACAGCAATACAAAACTGAAAATGAAATTAAAACAATAGCATTTATAACAACATCAAAAAGAAAAATATAACAGAAAAAATGGACAGATTCCTAGACACATATGAATTACCCAAGTTGAATGAAGAAGACCTAAAAATTCTAAACAACCCAATATCAATCAATGAAATTGAAAATGTAATTAAAAACTTACCAACAAAGAAAAGCCCAGGTCCTGATGGCTTCACTACTGAATTCTACAAGACTTTTAGAGAGGAACTACCGCCACTACTGTTTAAACTCTTCAATGAAATTAAAAGGGAAGCAATACTCCCAAATTCATTCCTGGAGGCAAGCTTCACCTTGATTCCCAAAGCAGAGAAAGACCCAACCGAAAAAGAGAACTATAGGCCAATCTCACTAATGAACATAGATGCAGAAATCTTCAATAAGATACTGGGAAAGAGATTGCAGAAGATCATCAAGAAGATCATACACCCTGACCAAGTGGGATTCATCCCAGGGATGCAGGGATGGTTCAACATACACAAATCAATCAATGTAACACACTATATCAACAGAGCCAAGGACAAAAACCATATGATCATCTCAATAGATGCAGAAAAAGCATCTGACAAAATCCAACATGCATTTATGATAAAAACCCTCCAACAAATTGGAATAGATGGTCTCTACCTCAATCTGATAAAAGCCATCTAGGAAAAACCAACAGCCAATATCATACTAAATGGTCAGAAACTGAAATCCTTCACACTAAAATCAGGAACAAGACAAGGATGTCCACTATCACCACTCCTGTTCAATATCGTTTTGGAAACATTGGCCACAGCAATTAGACAAGAGAAAGAAATAAAAGGAATAAAGATAGGAAATGAAGAAGTCAAATTGTCATTATTTGCAGATGACATGATACTCTATACAGAAGGCCCCAAGAACTCCACCAAAAGTCTTCTAGACTTAATAACCAAATTCAGTCAAGTAGCTGGATACAAGGTCAACACACAACAATCAATAGCTTTTCTGTACACGAACAACAGACTCACTGAGAGAGAAACAGGGCAAATAATTCCTTTCACAATAGCACGCAAAAAAATGAAATACCTAGGAATCAACCTAACAAAAGAAATCAAAGACCTCTTCTCTAAAAACTATAGCACTCTGGAAAGAGAGAGTGAAGATATCAGAAAATGGAAAGATATCCCTGGCTCCTGGGTAGGAGGATCAACATAGTGAAAACTGCCATACTTCCACAACTGCCATATAGATTCAATGCAATCTCAAATGAAATCCCAGCAGCATACTTCACGGACCTTGAGAAAACAATCCAAAAATTCACCTGGAACAAGAGATCCAGAATAGCAAAAGCAATTCTATGTAACAGAGACATGGCAGGGGATATTACAACCAACTTGAAAATATACTACAAAACGAAACAGCATGGTACTGGCAAAGAAACAGACCTGAGGACCAGTGGAACAGATTAGAAGATGCAGAGGGGCTGGAGATTTAGCTCAGTGGTTCTGCCGTCTGCCTCGCAGGTGCAACGTCCCAAGTTCAATCCCTGGTACCAAAAGAAGAAGGAAGAAGGAAGAAGAAGAGGAGGAGGAGGAGGAAGAGGAAGAGGAGGAAGAGGAAGAAGAGAAGGAGGAGGAAGAGGAGGAAGAAGAGGAAGAAGAGGAGCAGGAAAAAGAGGAGGAAGAGGAAGAAGAAGAGGAAGAGGAAGAAGGAGAAGAGGAAGAGGAAGAAGACGACGACGATAATGAAGAAGAAGAAGAAGAGGAGGAAGAAAATGATGCAGAAAGAACTCCAGACACACTCAGCCACCTCATCTTCAACAAAGGAGCCAAACACCCTCACTGGAGGAAAGATAGCCTCTTTAATAAATGGTGCTGGGGAAATTGGGTTTCAACTTGCCAAAGATTAAAACTAGACCTATATCTCTCACCATGCACTAAACTAAAATCGAAATGGACTAAAGATCTAAATATTAAAACAGAAACACTGAACCGGCTGGAACAGAGGTTAGGTCGAACTCTTGAAGACATTGGTGTAGGAAAAGACTTTATGAACAAAACCTCAGTTGCCCGTGAACTAACACAAACAATCAACAAGTGGGATCTTTTCTTACTAAAAAGCTTCTGCACAGCAAGAGACACCACCAACAGAGTGAAGAAACAACCCACAATGTGGGAAAAAAATTTTCACCTGCTGTTCCTCAGACTAAGGTCTACTATCTAGAATCTATAAAGAACTTAAAAAAATCAGACCTCCCAAATTTAAAGACCCAATCCAAAAATGGGCATCTGAAATGAACAGACATTTCTCAGACAAAGAAGTAGAAATAGCAAATAAACATATGAAGAAATGTTCAACATCACTGGTCATTCGAGAGATGCAAATGAAAACAACCCTGAGATTCCACCTCACTCCAGAAAGTGTGGCTGCCATCATGAAATCAACCAATAACAAATGCTGGCGGGGCTGAGGGGAAAGAGGAACACTGCTCCACTGCTGGTAGGAGTGTAGACTGGTGCAACCACTATGGAAATCAGTATGGAGATACCTCAAAGAACTAGGACTGGAAGTTCCATTTGACCCCGCTATTCCCCTGCTGGGTATCTTCCCCAAAGAATTAAAAGAATCACACCACAGTGATATATGTGCGCCCATGGTCACAGCAGCACAGTTTGTAATAGCTAAAACTTGGAAACAGCCCAAATGGCCATCAACTGAAGACTGGATAAAGAAAATGTGGGGTTTTTTTTTTATAAAATGGAGTACTACTCAGCCATAAAAAATGAAAAATTAGAGATATTTATAGCTAAGTGGATGTACATTGAGGCAATACTCCTAAGTGAAATAAATAGGATACACATGTGTAAATACCAAATAGTTTCTCTAGTGTGAGAAACTGAAAGTGTAAATAAGGACTAAAAGATATAACAGATAATGTGAAATAGGAAGAAGAGGGGCAAATGGGAAGGGGAAGTGGGAGGGGTAGGGGAAAGGTAAGAAGAAAATGGTATTAATATGAGAAGATGAAAAAATGGAAACAAAGTCTTTGTAAATAGGGAGGGATGGAGTGGTTGAAGGGAGGGCAGGGGAAGGGGTAAAAAATAAGAACCAAAAGAGATTATGTAAAGGTACAAATTTCCAATGATGAAAGTCATTATATTGTATACCTAAAATGTATTAATAAAATATGAAAATATAAAAAAGAATAATACAGTTAGAAATAAATGTAGTGCTGAGCATGGTGGCACACGCCTGTAATGCCAGCACTTGGGAGCCAGAGGTAGAAGGCTTGCTATGAGTTTGAGGCCAGCCTTGACTACATAGTGAGCACAAGGCCAGCCTGAAGTACATAGGCAGACCCTGTCTCAAAAAAAAAGGAATAATTTTAACACACAGTAAATGCAAAACTCATACTTGGAAAGTGATGACATGTTATTGAAAGAAAATTAAAGAAAGCTGAAATAAATGGAAAAACATTTCGTGCTCTTGACTAAAGTAAGTCTTAATATCATTAAGATGGCAAAATCTTTAGGTTACTCTAGAGCAGTGATGGTGAACCTTTTAGAGCTTTCAATGATACAAACGGGACTATAGCTTCACCAGTACTGCACTAGAGAGATTCAACACAAATCCCATCAAAGTCCTAGCTGAAATCATCTTTTACAAGTTGATCCTAAAACTCATATGGAAATACAAGTCATGTGGGCCATAAAAGTCAGAGCAATCTTGAAAAGAAGAACAAAGTTAGAAAATTCACACTTCTCAATTTCAAAACTCATTATAAAGTTGCATTACTGTAAGTATAGGCATACAAATCAATGAAATAGACTTCAGAATCCAAAAGCAAACCCCTCACATTCACAATGGAGGTTCAACAAAAGTGCAAAGACAATTCAATAAAGGAAAAAGTCTTTCTAATAAATTGTGCCAGGACATCTGGATATCCAGTTTCCAAAACAGTTAAGTTGGGTGCCATCCTCACATCATATACAAAAATTTTAAAAGATCAAAGACCTAAATGTAACAACAAAAATTACAAAACTTTTCAAGGAAAACATAAGAGTAAGTCTTCATTATCTTGTATTAGGGAATAGTTTCTTAGATATAAAGCCAAAAGCACACACAACAAAAGAAATAGATAAATTACACTTCCTCAAAATTGTAAAAGACATTACCTTAAAAAAAAAAAGGCCATGTGTAGGATGGGAGAAACTTTTGACAAATTATGTATCTGATAAACCACTTTTAAAGAGAATATATTAAGAACTCTTATAACTCTGTTTTAAAACCTCAAGTAATTCAAGAGTCTAAAGAGACATTTCTCCAATGAGGATACACAGTTGGCCAATAAGCACATGAAAAGATGCTCAATGTCATTAGCTACCAAAGAAACACAAATAAAAACCACAGTGAAATACCATTTCATACCCACTAATGAGAGCTATAATGAAAAAGACACAGTGACGGGGAGGATATGAGGAAACTGGAACACATAAATTACTGCCAGTTGGGGATGCAATATGATGCAACCACTTTTGAAGACAGGTCCAGAAGTTCTGGAAAAACTTAAACACAGAGTTACCATGTGGCCCTTCAATTCCCCTCCTAAGGGATATATCCAAGAAAAGCAATAAAAATGTCTAGATGATAGTAGTAATTGATTTAATAACCAAAGCAAGGAAACAATATAAATGTCTATTTACTGACAAATGGATACACATGGAATACATTTATAATGGAATATTATTTGCCAATAAAAAGTAAATTCATAATGCTATATGAAAACATTACACTAAGTGAAAACCATCAAAAAGGATAACATTCCATGAATACGAAACGTCCAGAAGAGACAAACTCACAGAGACAGAGTACAGACTGGTTGTTGCCTAGGTGGGAAGAAGAGCAAAATGACACCTAATGGGTTAAGGGTTCTGGGTGTAATGACAATGTTCTAAACTTGTGGTGACAGTTGCACAATGCAGTGAATATACTAAAAAACCACTGGATTACAGCTTTAAATAGATGAATTATGTGGTACGTAAATTAAGTCTCAAGAAAACTATTATTTTTTTTAAATTAGAGCTAGTCCCAAAGTGAAAAATGATACTTCACTGGAAATAATGTTAAGCAAAAGCAAACACCCTTTTGTTGGAGATGTTGCTATAAAAGACAATTCAGTCTGTGGTTCCCAATAGCAGTTCACAGATCAACACATAAAAATAGCCAAAATAATTTAACAGTCCCTGGGTTCCCCAAAGCCTCTAGTTCTAGGTCCAGAGGGTTCTAGGAAGCTATGTTTTTAACAGAATTCCCAAAGTATCCTAATGCATGTGCTGAACTGGGAAACCACTGGGCCACCAAGGCCCTCAGTCAATAACTGTATGATTTTTTTGGAATCTATGAGACAACCTATCTCTACATCTGGCATTTATCTAGTATTTTACAATCATCTAAAAATCTGAAGTTGCTTAATGGAACTCACCTCCCTGAATGAAAAGTCTGAGTTTAAAAAAAAGATGGCTTCATCTTTTTTTGTGTTATTTACTTAAAATCCTCAAATCCTCTTCTTTTGGAAAGGAGCAGGTGTACATAAATTGAATAAATAAAAGATCACATGCACTCTCTGAAACTGTATTTCTCAAAGTGGGTACATTGAAGAACTCATTTTTTTTCTCAAATATTTACAATTTAACATATTTTATATTTTAAAATACAGATATATTACAGAAACAAATGCAGTATTTTCATGGATTTTTAAGATATCACCCAGAAACTTCTAAGTAAGCATGTAAGTATTTGCCACACGAGCTACTCTGGACTGCACTCTCAGACTCTAAGGGTACATATTTGTTCCCATCTGCAATTAAGACTTTGATAGAAAAGTCTGTGGCACCTAGGCATCCTATTTTCCACTCGGCGGGTGACAAAAAACATAACCCTTCATTCAGGACCTTCTGTAGACCAGTCAGGTTACTGAGCAACAGTGCTCTGAGAACTTCAAGAAAGCAGAAAGAAGTCTGAATTGAATCCAAAGCCTAAAAGATGTTAACAGGTGAATGAAAAGTCCTTCAGAGGAGAGCTTTGCTCAGGGAAATGGCTGCTGGGGATCAGCCTCAGAGTTTATTCTGTCCTGGTATTTTAACCAGAAAGACATAAAGTGCAACCTCCAGAGCTATCTGGACATCACCTGACTAGTGCAGGTACACTCTGGTTGCTTCTCTGTGCTTGCCCAACCCCCTTGATCCATGAAGAAACCATGGTAAGCCGACCTGAGGACCTGGATTAATTATCACTGAAGAGAAAATGTTGCCCTACATTTCCAATCTTTCTCTTAAATTTAGTGCTCTGATTTTCTTTTGGGGGGCGCTGTTCTTTTTCAGCTAATTGCACAAAAAAAATTTGATAGCTACACTGAGGGATGAAACATCAAAGGAATAGAATTATAGTATTAGTTCTGACACAGAGTTATATAAATCTGAATCAATTTCCTCAGAACTAAAATAGCAGAGTGGAGTAAGATGAATCCTAAGGTCTTTTCTAGCTTTTAAATTCTATTCTCACAATACTTGCCAATACTGTAAAATATGCACTACAAGTTATAAGGATAATTCAAAAGAAGAGGAGAAGGCGGTGGAAGAAGGGGAAGAGGAGGAGGGAGGAGGAAGGAGAAAAAGAGGAGGAGGAGTTTGTAAATAAGTATTTCTTATCCTGACAATCATAGTGTTCCTTCTTTTATCACCCTAGCTCAAAGTCTCTTTTCTTTGTCCTGGGTTTTTAAAACAATCTTCAACTCTGGTCCTCATCCTGTCCTTAATTCATTAGACTGACACATTATAATCAAATGATTCCCCTTCTGTAATTTTCTTCAATGTACTTCAGGTCCTTTTATAGCCTTGCTGTTGTTGTTGTTGCTCTTATTGTTTTCTGGAGACTGAACCCAGGGTGTTAACACTGAGATACATCCCCAGCCATTTTTTACTTTGTATTTTTGAGACAGGGTCTAGGGAAGTCTCTTTAGTTACCCAGGTTAGGCTCAAACTTGCAATCCTCCTGCCTCAGCCTTTCAGAGTGCTAGGATTAGAAGCATGCACCACCATGCCCATGTTCTAGCCCTATCCTGTATTAATTTACATCTCAGCAAATCTGTCGGTACCTTCTTCTGCAACACATTATACAGATCATGGTTTCTTCGAATTTTCTTGTCATTCTCCTACCTGAAATACTTTCTACCACACCTTCCACTTTTGCTCCTTTCTTCAAGAATGAGTGCCAATCTTACCTATACCACAAAGCTTTCTGTGGCTAGCTTCTTTCAATTCTGGAGGCACTTAGCATGAAACCTTTTGGCATCTAGCATATGCTTCCCTCCACTTGGCAGATTTGAGACAGCAGAGGTCTATGCCTCTACCTCATCTTTTCCAGGAAGGCATCTCAACATTTAATATGGGGTGAATATGTGACTCATTGCACCTAGAGCTTTTTTAAAAAGCTAATGAACTGCTTATATACAATTAAAATCTTTAAAACAAACCTGGCCTACTCTTCCCAAGAGCACATTTATATCTGTGTTCTATAATTTAAGATAATTTTTTAGGTTTGAGTTAATATAGCCTCTTTCATAAGAGGGTAGAAGAGACAAAGATTTCAAAGTCATCAAAACTTTTTAATTGCATAACTTTAACAAGATGAAAATTTTCCAGAAGCAAATCTAAGAACACAGTTTTAAACAAAACTTAAACCCCTTTGCGTACAGAAATTGCAGCAAACTCAGATTTGAGAAGGGAAAAAAACAGACATTCTGTCTGGTTAAGAATTATTTAGACAAAATGGCACATATTTTCCTCCATCAGCCATGCAAAACACACAACTTGCATGTAACTGCACGTGTCCTGACAAGCATCACCACCCCTTTCCCTAATGGTGTGTACTCCTGTGTTCATTCCAGAAACATTTTGCTCAACTGTTACAAAGGTTTTAGTCTTGGTAAGAACACTTAATCTGGTCTTTACTCTTCTGATAATGATTCTGAGATAATGTGGATACAAGTCCAAATTTGCCACTTTCACTTCTATACAAAAAAAAAAAAAAGGCCTCTTAAGCCAAGAAACACTCCTAACCAGCCCTGTGAAGAAGTGTTTATAAACACTGTAAAACTGATTGCAGACACAAAATATCACACTGAAACAAAGAAAATGTTTTCAACATGTCTCCTTAAATTGAGGTAAAATTGTTTCAACCAATATGCTAGAGAGTTTCCATTCATTCAAAATAGCCTGAAAGTAAAACTGCAATTTTTAAAAATCTATTTTTTAAATATTTTGGTACATAAAGTCATTCTTCTTTCACAGGACAAAGAAAAGATGGGTCAAAAAAGACCTTAAATGTTTGACAAATTTATCTGTTAGGCAATTATCAAAAGCCAATTTTATTTTTTCACCAAAGATCACTGGAACAAGTCTACAGTACTCACGTGCAGAGCCAGGGGGTCTGGCAGGAATTCAGCATCCTCTCCAAAGATAAAATCAGGGGGCAGCTCTGGGTATTGGGCATTGAAAATGATATCCCCTGAAATAAAAGAAAATGACAGGCCCTTCTTAGTTTCTTGTTAATATATGAACATTCTGAAAAATGTATTCAAAAATTTTGTATTTAAGGAAAAAACTGGAAAGTTCTTTGTGAATAATTCTTCAAATAAAAGAACTGATACCTTTTTATTTATTTTTTTGTACTGGAGATCAAACTTGGGACCTTGTGCTTTGGAGGCAGGCAGTGGCATCACTGAGCTAAATCCCCATCCCTGATACCTTTTTTAAAATTAACACTCACAATAAGCAATTAAAAAAAAATGGAATATGCTATGAATATAAATTCCCAAGTAGAAAAGTAGAAGCAGCTTATTATAGCTTGTGTCTAGATGTCCCCCCCAAAACCTAATGCACTCCTATCTGGGAATTTTGGGAGGTGGCTGGATTTAGGGTATATGATGCTGGGATGAAGGGTGTGTGATTACTAAACCAGTCCACTGATTTGCTTAGCATAGTTCTGGGTGTGGATAATGGGAAGGCCCACGCTGGGTGTGGGTGGCACAACCCAAAAGGCTGGTACTCTGGGAGGAATAAAAAGGGAGAGGCAGGCTGCTGTTGCTACTGCTGCTGCTGCTGCCTGCTGCTTGCTGCTTTGCTGTCTCCTGCAGGCTTGCCATGGACTGTTTCTCCTCTGTGTGCCTCTCTGCTGTGCCACCCTGCCTTGGAGCCAGCCAACTGAACTAAAACCTCTACAAACTGTGAGTTGAATAAACCATTCCTCCTTTAACTTGTGGATGTTCAGTATTTTGTCTCAGCAACAAGAAAAGTAACTAAGACAAAGCTCCATCCAAAGTACATGCTGGTTATTTTTATAGGAAACATTACTGTCCAACATTGCCTGCTAATTAAGAAACCCTCACTAAAGACGGATTCTGTATAAACATAGCCCCTGTCTTGCAAAAGTCAAACATATATCCCTTTGGTATAATGGAAAAAACATGTGGCTTTTGATTTATATCCACAAGGTACTCTATTTATTAGCTCAGAGATCTTGAGCAAGTTTTAACTTCTTTAGACTTCCATTTTTTCACCAGGAAAAGGGGGATATAATAGTACTGACATCACAGCATCCCTAGCACAGTACCTGGCATATAGCAAACACCCACTTGAAACAGAATAATACTTGTAGTAGTTATACTACGTTCTTAAACATAACGCTAATTTCAAAGTCTCATGAGCAAATCTGTGTTTTAAGTACTTCTATGTTTCTTTTCTGGCCCCTCTTTAACTCCCTTTTTACCTCTACTCACCCTAAGAATTAGTCCTCATCGTTCTGCTAGTGTTAATAAGCAGCTAAGTTTATCAACAATCTAACACACATATTGTACGTCACTGTGTATGGGTGTGTGTTTGTGTACATGCACACAATCTCTGCACATATGCACACCATACAGCTTTTTCAGTACAATTATTTTTACTGTTCAAACAGTAACATCCACATGAAATTCAAATTTAAACATTTAGACTTTAGTTCTTAATTGAGTCCTTAAATCTCTATGTACTAGACATTGCAGTGTCAGCCTTGGCAAGCATAACACATGACCATGACTGTCCTTGCTCTTCTGTAGCTGACTTCCCTATTCCAGAGATAGAACCTTTCTTCCTTAATAACTCACTCTTAGTATCATTTTTAAATTTATACTTATAATTTATACACTTAAAAAATAAGACATCTCAATATTTTCTTCAAATTTTATTTCGTATGAATTTTTTCTACTGCTAACACCTCTATCTGATCCAGATTACCTAGCTCATACATTTCTTGAATAAAGAGCTAAATTTTGCTCTAGGTACTATGCCAGACATTAAACATCAAGGAAGCCTGCTATCAAAGAGCTGACACTCTAAAAGAACTCAATCCTGTCCTGTTATATACGGTGACCTGGTACCATTAATACACACTATTACCAACTAGGTCTTCTTGAAGTACTATTTTGCCCCAAAACTTTCTAATGCAAATAAGTTCATCAAATAAAGACAAACTTCAAATCGGTATTCAAGACCTCCAAAATATGTCCTTCCTCCTACCTAGTTACCCACTCTTCACTCAATCTACAAGCCAATATGAACTTCTGTTTTGGTCAATATGATCTACCTGACACCCTCCAAATACTATGATACCCAGTTAAAATTTTCTTCCCCTTTTCTCAGTTCTTGCCATCCTTTATGCGCCCACTCATATTTTCTTCTCTTGCTCACCTTCCTTAATAAATCTGGAACACTGTTGTTACTTCTGAAATTCAATACTGTTTGGTCATGCCACTCATTATTTATGTGTAGTCTATTGTTTTATTGCTCTATTGATTTAAAATTGTTATAATAAGCACAAGCTACATATGAGAGGCACTGTACTGCACACTGCATCAATATAAAGATATTTATCCTCATGGAGCTTTTATCTAGTGAGAAAGATAAGCCATATAACAGATCTCAAGTACGTACATGGCAACACAAGGTAACTATATATACTTGATCTTCCTAAATGTAAGCATCCAGAGAACAGACATGTTTTTAAGACTTATTTCATGTCTCTGACACAGCAAGTGCAGCAAAAAGAAAATATCTGAGAAGTGCTCAAAATATAGGACATTCTATTCGCTGAATTGAGTATCTACATGCTGGGGAAATCTCCACTAAGGAGTAAAGCATATGAAGAGCTACTCCCAGAGCTTTTGGTCGGGAATAAGTTTAAGTAAGAAAGGGTACTCTATGGAAATTGGTTAAATTATCAAACGTAGCACAGCTACTGCCTCTCCTTCACCCTTCCCTATTATACTCTCAAATTGTCAATTATATCTATTATAAATTATAAAATTCTGAAGTGCTAATAATAAGGCATTAATCCAAGCCATGGCTAAAAAGCATTAGTAGAGACAAATGAATATCCTGATTACTAATTCTATTCAAATATACCACACAAGCATCATTCTTTATGAAAAATCCATATGACTTTTTATCCATATCATTCTTTAGCGATGTGTTCTTGAAAGTCCTTTAATTATCTTCAATTACTTTTAGAAAAAAAATCATAAAGTTAATAGAGTACAGGCATCAAAAGGTTATTTCCAGAGATCAGCATGTGAGTATGAGTGGACTGAGTGGGAAAGACCCATCAGGACTTGCACCAGATACACCCTGGGTTCTCAGGTCTTTGTCTGCAGCCTAAGAATTCCAGCATTGGCTTCCCCAATTCTGAGGTTGTCTAACTTGGACTGGGCCATATTACAAGCCTAGGGCTACAGCCCATAGATGGCCTGTTGTGGAACTTCTCAGCCTCCATAATCATGCGAGTCAATTCCTCTAATTAATCTCTTCAGTTCCCCTAATAAATCTATATATTCTATTGGTTCTGTCTCTTTGGAGAACTGTAATGGTTTCTTAGACCTCAATGCAAAATGAAGCAACAGCAACAATAACAAAAAAGATAAATTGGACTTCATCAAAATTAAAAGCTTTTGAAAAAAAAATAAATAAAATAAAAGCTTTTGTCCTTCAAAGGACACCACCTAGAAAGTGAATCCCAACACATAATATGGGGAAAAAATCAGCAAATCATGTATCTGATAAAAGATTCATATATAAGATACATAAAGAACTCTTACAATTCAACAATAAAAAGGCAAATAACCAAGACTGGGATAGCTCAGTGGTGGAGTGCTTTGCTTACCTAGCATTCTTGCAACCTTGGGTTCAATCTCCATACCATCAAAAAAAAAAAAGGACAATTCAATTGTAAGATGGGACAAAGAATGTTAAAGAGATGTTCTTCCAAAGAAGATACAGAAATGAACAATAAGCACATAAAATAAGCCATCTGGGAAGTACAATCAAAATCACAACAAGAAACCACTTCACATCCACCAGGATGACTGTAATCAAAAGGACAGATAATAGTAAGTATTGGTGAGGACGTGGAGGAACTGGTACCCCACACACTACTAGTGGGGCTATGAAATGATGTAGCTGCTTTCCAAAACAGTCTGGCAGTTCCTCAAAAAGTTAAACACAGAGTTACTGCTTGACACTCTAATTTCACTCTGAGGTATTTACCCAAAAGAAATAAAAATACTACTGTAAATGTCTAAATAAAAACTTTTATTTGAATGTTTGTTGCAGTATTATTCACAATAGTCAAAAAGTATAAATAATTCATGTCCATCAACTGATATATACATAAATAAAATGTATATTTATATACACCCAACAAAATATTCAACTATGATTAAGAAAATAAAAGTACTGATACATGCTACCATGTAGGCAAACCTTGAAAACATACGTTAAATGAAAAAAAAGACAAAAAGGACCATTTATTGTATTATCATTATACGGTTCATTTATATGAATTCCAGAATATGCAAATCCATAGATACAGAAAGTACACTAACAATTGGCAGGAGTTGGGAATAGAGGTAATGGGAGGGACTGCTAACTGGAATTAGTTTTCTTTTTTGTGGCAGTGGTAATATTCTGGAATTAGTGTTGATGGTTGTACAACTTTGTGACTGTACCAAAAACCACTGAATTGTACATTTTATTTGAAGGGTGAATTGCTTGGTAAGTGAATTATATTCAATAAAGCTGTTATTTTTCTTAATCTGTTGCAAAAATTTGCCCCATTTTAAGAAATCTGATCTTAAACATAAAAAGATTACAAAGCATTTACTGAGTGGTTTGGGTAAATTTATTTTTTACAAATAAAATCATCTTAAAATGCAACTTGGAAAATCTTGCATTTAAAGTCTGTAATGGGTGCTTGCTTCGGCAGCACATATACTAAAGTCTGTAATGGGCCTTTTTTAAAACTAAAGAATATTTTTTAACATGAACACTCACCAAGATCTCTATTTTTTAAGAATTTTCCCAAATATGTCCTTATAAAGAAGAGTTTTGGGAATATTAAGTATGCATCTTTAAATTTCAGTTGATTTTTTTTTTTGGTACTGGGGATCGAACTCGGCATGGAACCACTGAGCTGAATCCCTGGCCTTTTTTAAAAAAAATTTAAGGCAGCCAAAAGTATCTCAATATACAATATTTTTAAATATTGTGTACTGTGAACATCAATCGTGACATGTAAACTTGAATGGATTAAGAGATGCCAAACAGATTACTAATGTATAGTTCCGAGTATGTCTGTGGACGACTGAAATGTAGGCTAGAGTGGGAAAGACCTACTCTAGTTGTGGGTGTGGGTGGCACCAACCAATGGGCTTGTACCCTGGGCCGAATAAAAAGGGGAAGAGCTCCAGCCTATGCTGTCCCCTTTGGACACCAATTCCTGGTTTCTTCAACCTGCCAATGCAGACTTGCACCAGTGACTCTCCAATAAGGTCCCAGGCCTTTGATGTTGGACTAGGGCTGCATCTTTGATCCCTCTTTTTTTTGGAACCAGGGATCGAACTCGGGACCTTGCACTTGCAAAGCAGGCGGCAGAACCACTGAGCTAAATCCCCTGCCCATCTTTGATCCCTCTTATTCTGTGGCTTCCAACTTCTCGGGCTGGGCAGCTACTGGATCATCCAGCTCTTCAGAGCAGACAGCCACTGTGGACTCTTCTGCCTCTGATCTTGTAAGCCACCTAATAAATCTCCATGCATTTTTATACATATATATCCTATTGATTCTGTTCCTCCAGAGAACTCTAATAAATGTAGCGAATTGTCATCCCCCCCAACGAAAAGGGTCTTTTGAGGATGAAAGAGTAAGGGAATGGTGTTATGTGACCAAACAATATATATTATATTGTATGTACTACAAACCTCTTAAGACTATTTTCAAAACAAAAGAAGGGGAATTTAAATATCTCACAGAATATTATAGTGTTATCTTTCAGAATTTCTCAAACTGTTACCTTCGGCCTCAAAGAACTCCTCTAATACTTGCTCTGATACTCAGTGGTCTCTGAAATAAACTGTAGCATTGTTTTCTTGCTATGGAGAACAGTCAGTAAATCAGTCAAGAACATTTATTAAAAACCCAGCAGGCACAGATGTGCACACTGGACACCTGGGGAGTTATACAGGAAGTAGAAAACATAGTACCTGACCTCAAGGCAGAGAGGGTGGAGCAAAGACCAACACAAATCATAGAGAAGAGCAATAACATGACATTCCCTTTATTTCACCCTGGAGAAGATGATATGAACACTCAGTACAGATTACTTGGATACTGCTTACTTCAAATATTTATAAAAAGGAAGTGTAGGCAGAAGAACAAAGAAATAAAAATAGAATCTGAGGTGATACAAGATGAGTTTTTTTTTTAAAGGAAAGAAACAAAATACCTAGAAGGTCCAGAAGTATTATAATCACCTAACAACAAAATGGTAGTTTCAAATCTTATTGTACATTACTCCCTGAAAACTTCCAGGTTATAATAGTAAGACCAAGGGAGCAAAAGTTCTCTTCTTTCAAAATGCATATCTAACATGCTTTGTAACATGACACATACATGAAATCACAGAAATTCCAGGTACAAGGTAGCTTGTTTGCTTGTGCTTTGGCAGGTGACACTCTTCAGAAGGTACTGGCTTCATCTCAATGAGGTCCAGTCCCCAGAGTTGTCGAGCAGACTCCACACGCTGCTCCCCAATTACAGGAGAATCACAGCCTGTCCATAGGCACCTTCCCTTATGCCTCACCAGTGAAGCATTACCACACCACTTTCCATCTCAGAGTTTAACTGTCAGGAAAACACATTTTCAAAGAAACAATTCAAATTCCTCTTCTCAGTTGCTACATTAAATGACTACACACTGAAACTCTAAGTATGGGAAGTGAATGTCAGACCAGAATCTTGTGGAAATGGCAAGCTGAAGCAAATTCAAAAAGAAAGGTAGGCTGAAATAACAGGGAGAGGCGATTCATTCTGAGAATTAGCTCTAACTCCTAGACAGTGTTTCCTTACACTGAAACTTAATCTACCACCACCACCTCCCAATTCTCCTCACTGGTTCTTAAAACTTTATGAAACTAGTGTAATTTCTCTTTAATATCATAGCATTTCAGTATTTGAAGGCCATTCTAATATGTGACCTCCCTTTCAGCCTTGCCATGAGTCACCTGCCCAGGGTAAAGACCCATTTTATTTCATTATTGCTCATCTGGCTTGGTCTCAATTCCTTTATCACCCTGATCACCTCTCTCTCTCTCTGAATGTGTACCAGTTTGTCCAACACCTTTAAGGGTAAGATCCAGAGAGCCAGGGATTTAGCTCAGTGGTTTCGCCACCTGCTGCGCAAGCACAAGGACCCAAGTTCGATTCCCAGTAACCCCCGCCCCCCAAAAAAGGATAAGATCCAGAACTAAATGTCAGATTCTAGATCAGAACAGAAAAGAAAATCCATGTCTCTGTGTTCAATACTAAGTTTCTACTGATAAATAATACCACTGCAAACTGAAGTCACTTTTTTGACAGCCACATCAATGGTGACGTCTCTTTTCCTTTAACAGTTCTTTCTATCATAGCCTTCTCTCAAGACTTTTAGACCATCCCAAGTCTTTCTTTGCTGCTTCAAATATCTGAACCAGTACTGTGCAACAGAAATAATGTAAGCTAAATACTTAATTTTAAATTTTTTGTTGTTTTTGTTTTGTTTTGTTTTGCTTTGTTTGAGACAGAGTCTCACTAAGCAGTTTAGGCTGGCCTTGAACTCACTATGTATCCCAGGCTGCCTGGAATTTGCCACAATCCTCCTGCCTCAGCACTCCCAAGTGCTGGGATTACAGCCATACATTACCACACCTGGCTCAATTTGAAACTTATTTGTAGATGTATTCAAAAAGGAAAAGGAAAAAGGTGAAATTAAATTTTTTATTAGTATGTGTTTGTAGTACATGTTTACATTCCTTGTGGAGAGTTGGAACATGTACATAACACATCTTAATTCCTTTGTTCATTCTTTTTCCTTCCTACCCTCCTCTCTCCCTCCACCCCTTGATCCCTTCCCATTTGAGACAGCTCTGTCTCCCTACTTCCTATCATCTATCTTTAATTTTGCTCTTTATTTATAATTTGGGTTTCTCATATGAAAGAAATCATGTGAGAGTCTTCAAAAAATTAAAACTAGAAATTCCATTTGACCCAGCTATTCCCCTTCTAGGTATCTTCCTAGAAGAGTTAAAGACATCATATTACAGGGCTACATGCATGTTTACATCAGCCCTGTTTATAACAGCTAAATCTTGGAAGCAGCCTATATGTCCATTAACAGGCGAACAGATAAAGAAAATGTGGTACTGACACACAATGGAGTACTACTCTGCCATAAAGAAAGGTAAATTTGAGTCATTTTTAGGAAAATGGATGCATTTTGAGACCATAATGTTAAGTGAAATAAATTTAAATTTTAAATTAAATTCACTTTTGTGTAGTTATGTGAGTTGTATCTCACCAGAGATTTGTGTAAATATAGCATTACCAAAATTAGTATTCAGAAAAATTCTATCACACTCTAAAATATCTTAATGCTCTGTCTTCATACCATTTCAACATATAGTGAATATAAACGTTATCAGTGAGTATTTGTCCTTCTTTCTAATGTTAACACTTCGAAATCTGATTTGTACTTCACAAAGCACCTCTTAGCTCGGATTAGTCCCATTTCAGACCCCATCACTACGTGTCCAGCAGGAACTACATAGGACAGCACAGGAAACTCAAACTGGGGAAGAAAGGAGTAAAGCCAGTGGAGCAAAGGTAGAAATAAAAACTCATTCAGCTTTCCATGACCATATCCAAGCAAAATGTGCCCACTCCCTCATTAGCCAGCACATTCTGTTGCTGGGCAATTTGTAGTTGTTGGGGAAAGTTCTTTCTTAGATTCAAAAATCACTTTTCCCCATTAATGCTAGATCGCTATTCCATGTGATAGCCCTGAAGTCATCTGCACATGACTACTACATTTTCTTCTCCAGGTTTCAGTGGTTTGTAATGAGACAGCTTTCGGGAAAATAAGCTACATGATTCTTACATATATCCAAGGGAATCTACTAGTTGCTGAGTCTTAGCAAAGCACATAATATTCGATCTCCACATGTTATGTTTCACATGAACGTTTAGCCTAGATTATTGTACACTTATTTCAGTGCAATAAATAACAATATTTTAAACCAAATGCTATAAATTAGCACTACTTCTTTGAACAATAAATATTCTACCGGGCTAGGGGTTTAGCTCAGTGGTTCTGACGCCTGCCTCACAAGCACAAGGTCCCAAGTTCGATCCCCAGTACCAAAAAAATAAAATAAAACTTAAAAATAAATAAATATTCTACTGCAGAAAATTTTAGTCTTAGTAATAATAAGGCACATTCACAAGCTGTTCATTAGTGTAACTTATTATCAATTCTTTTTTAATGACTATAATACATCTGACATCCTAAAAAGAAAGCAAACCCTACCTTTCTAAGATTGTTTAGTTTTCAAAAGTAGTTAGGAATTAAATATAGTTTTGTTTTGTTTTGTTTTTGGTACTGGGGATCGAACTCGGGTCCTTGCGCTTGCGCAGCAGGCGACAAAACCGAGCTAAATCCCTGGCCCTTAAATACAGTTTTGAAACAAATCAATAATGATCGCTGTCATGAAATAGGAAAAAACTGGAAAAACAAAGGAAAATTTAGCAAGCAAGCTTGATTTTTTTTACACACATACCCTCAAACATCCTTGATTTAGGTACAGTCTCTAAAATATATGCAATTACATTTTACTTTTAATAAACTATCACAGTGAGATAGATTAAAACGTTGCCTTAAACATACAGTTAAGTAGTTTTGTATTTACAGAGAAGGAGACATTGCCATTTGGAAGACACTATGAAAAAATCCTGAGATGTGAAGTAATAGAAAGAAAAAATATTAATCAAGTACATTACACTTGAGGAAACTAAAGAAAAAGAGCCTGTGACTGTAAAGATGTGGGTTAAACTGACAAGATAAAAGACACTTCTCTCACCCTCTAAAGAGTCTTCATTTATTAATTCACTCAATCCCTCTAAAATTATTAATCATACGCACTATGTTAAACAGTGTCAGTGACAGGAAAAGAGCTGAGATTGCCCCAATAAAGCTTGTAACCTAGAAGATGTGATCTTCAAGATAAGACCTTTATTAAAAATAACTGTCAGCACTAATAAGTAAATGATTCAGGATATGATCGTCAATGGATACGAAAGGCATCAGGTAGGGAACAGGACACAGTCTCAAAGTACCACCCCACAAACTGCTAATTAACTGTGGAATTTTTTTCTTTTTCTTCTTTCTTTCTTTTTTTTTTTTCTCATACCAGGGATAGAACTCAGGACCTTGTACTTGCGAGGCAGGCGGCAGAACCACTGAGCTGAATCCCCGGCCCTTCTTTTTCTTTTGTTATGTCCTGGGGATTGAACTCAAGGCTTCATACAATCTAATTATAATAGAGAAAAAAATGTAGAAGGGAAAAAGTCTATATAATCTAACCCCGCGGCCAAACTTAGCAGCACCGACAATGGGCAAAGTGACATCAGGGATATTGTGATGTCTGCACCTAGGACATAGCACCCACTGTCCCCAGAACTGACCTCACAGCTGCTTCCCTCAGACAATCGCACAGAGGAAATCCCACAAACCAGACTTCGGGACCTGCTACAAAGCCACAGGCCTGAACTCTCCAGAACCATTAATATCATGAAAAAATAAAAAGATAGAAACATTTTAAAGAAAATTAAAAAGATATGAACGGTAATATAATGTATGCTCTGTCATTAGCTGCCAAATCATAGCAAAAAAGTTTAAAGGGCATTAGTGAACAACTGGGGAACAGGAATATAGACCACATATAAGACACTTGTATCAGTGTTAAATTTTTTAAGCATGATGACACTGAGGCTCTATAGAACAAAACTGTACTTTTCTTGAGAGGATACAGTATATACCAAAGTATTTAGGGCTGAAGTATGAACATATCTGCAACTTACTTTACAATGGTTCCACAAAATCAGTATGGAGATACCTCAAAGAACTAGGACTAGAGGTCCCATTTGACCCAGCTATTCCCCTGCTGGGGATCTTCCCAAAAGAATGAAAAGAATCATACCACAGCGATATATGTGCACCCATGTTTATAGCGGCACAATTTGTAATAGCTAATGCTTGGAAACAGCTCAAGTGCCCATCAACTGGAAACTGGATAAAGAAGATGTGGGTTTTTTATAAAATAGAGTACTACTCAGCCATAAAGAATGAGAAACTAGAGACATTTATAGCTAAATGGATGCATACTGAGGCCACACTCTTAAGTGAAATAAACAGAACACACATGTGTAAACACTGAATAGTTTCTCTAGTGTGAGAAACTGAAAGTGTAAATAAGGATTAAAATAATTAAAACAAATAATTGATAATTTGAAATAGGAATAAAAGGTCCAAAGGGGTAGAGGTGGTGGGAGGGGAAGGGGAAAGGAAAGAAGGGAAGGAAAAATTATGAGAAAAGAAAAAAAAATGGAAACAAAGTCTTTGTAAATAGGGAAGGGTGGAGGGGGTGAAGGGTGCACAGGTAATGGGAAAAAAATAAGAACCAAGATACATCATGTACAGGGACAAGCACCCAATGATAAATGTAAACATATTGTATTCCTAAAATGTACCAATAAAAGAATTTAAGAAAAATAAATAAATAAAATGGTTCCACAAAGAAGATTTAGGCACAAATAGATATAACCATACAAATATATATATATATATATATATATATATATATGCACACACATCTGTGAGTAGAGATTTTTTAATTGGAGGGTGATTACTGTCTTTTTTATTAGTACAAGTTTGCAATACATAATGATTACACTCATTTTGGGGAGTTGGTACATGTATATAACACATCTTAATTCTTTTTTTTTAATCCTCTTCCCCTTTCCTTCCACCTCCCTCCATATAGATTTTTTTAAATGTCAAAATGTTAATAACTGAGAAATTAGATAAAGGGTAACAAATGTTCATTGTACAATTCTTTCACAATTTTCACAGGTAGATGTTATTTTTTGAATAATTTTAGAGAAAAAAAAGCAGTAGAAAGTAAAAATTGGTATCACAAGAAATGGACATAGAGTGTGCCATGAAATTATGAAAGCAAATTAGTAAGGAAATGACAGATGGTTTCATTGAAGAAGTGGTACTTGAGTTGGGTGTTAAAGACAACGAAAAGGACTCAAAGAAAAAAGTTACACAATACATTAATATATTCCTATATAAAGAATGACAGAAAATATACACTGAAAAATTAAGAGATAAAAGGATTTGGTAACAAGGATACAAAGGGAACTTCAGGAGCAAAGTTGTGGGAAGCGGAAGGAATCCACAGCATATCCAAGGAGTGTGGGAGATGCCACCAGTACCCCACCACGTGCCGGGGTCCACCCACCACACCAGAAGTCACCTGCAGCTCTAAATTCAGGTACACCAGAGTTACTCAACCTAGACACCACTGATATTTGGGAGACATAATTCTTTTCACTGGTCACTAGCCAGTAGCCCTTTTCTCACCCCCAGCTGTAACAACTAAAATGTTTCCACACGTTGCCAAATGATCCCAACGCCCCACCATCACCTAGAACCTGCTCCGCTTGAGCTACCAGTATCTAGCTCCAGTAGCTACATCTGTCTGCCTCCGACCATTCCCTGGCCTAGAAGAACCCTGCCCAGTGTGTAAAAAAGGCTACACTGGCTGAACATAGCTAACCCATGAGCAAAGGATAAGAGTGATGGATAAACAACTTTCATTCCCCACTATGGGACAGTCCTGAGGATTTAACCTCATCTGCCAACAGCAATAATCTACTCATTAATGCACCCTATTTGGGTTTCTCTCCCTCCCTTATCTCTCTCTTCCCCCAACCTTCACTGTGCTCTCAGGGATCGCCTCCCAAATGAACTACATATACCCAAGTATTTGCTTCGGAGACTGCTGCTTCTGAAATCCAAGCAAGGCAAGAAGTCTGGATGTTCAGCAAAGAAATGTATGTTCTTCCTAGAGAAACGAAATCTTTACTATCTCATCCTGCCTTCTGTGTTTTTTCAAAATCCCATTTCTGATAGTTCTGCTCATTCAACAGTGAGCCCACAAGAAGGCAGCACTCAGTATGGGTCACTTAAGACCAGTGACATGGGCTGAGGATTTAGCTCAGTGGTTCCGTTCCCTGCCTGGCAAGCACAAGGACCCAAGTTCAATCCCTGGTACCAAAAAAAAACAAAGTTAATTAAAGACCAGTGACATGAGAAGGCCTTTGGCATTTCTACTTCTAGCCCACAATTAGTAAAGGAAGGCAGCATGCCTGAGCCCAAAAGGCATGAAAAGGAACAAAGAAACTGAACAAACGAACAAAGCAAACTAAAAGAATAATCCAAGCTATTAAAGCTGCCTGGCGTACCAACTTAATCAAACCAAAAGCATAGCCTGAGTCCTGGGAGAGTCTGGCTCAGCAATTCAGTACAGACAGCCAGACATTTCTGCAAAGTATAGCAACTTCTTACAAGAGTTATAACTGCTGAGGAATTGGGCAAGGAAGAGTGAAAAGACTGGCCTGAGGCCAGAGAAAAAAGTAGAAGATAAGCCTAAAACATCTGGTCATGCCAGAAAGCAGGAAATCTATCAAAGACTTCTGGGGTCATATTAAAAAGACTTCAGGTCCTAGCCAGGAATACTGATGCATGCCCATAATCCCAGCACTTAGGCAGCTGAGGCAGGAAGATCACCACAAATTTTGAGGCCAGCCTGGGCTACACAGTGAGTTCAAGGCCAGCCTGAATCACATAGTGAAACCCTATCTCAAAAAACCAAAGGAAAAAAAAAAAAAGAGTCTTCCAGTGGCCCAAGACGGTCAACTTAAACACCAATAACAAAAATGTAATGAACTGAAACATATCAAATGATTTTAAATCTGTGAGTTAATGATATTTAAAAACAACAACTGTTATCCCTGGAAGATACAACGAAACCTATTCAATATTTTTTTCTTGTAAAACATCTCAAATTTTACTCATTGTACAAAAGTTGGCAACACATTAGTACAGAAAAACACATAGCTTATAGCTTATCCTTTAAAACCAGAGTAGCTAACTGACAATGAAAAAATGAAATCAAAAGTACACATTAGAAATTGAGTTGTTTTTCTTCTTTCTAGAGATGCAACATGGGCTTGCAGGTCAGTAATGGTCTCCCAAACATTGTGCTAAGTCAAAGCTGACAGATGACCAGTAGAGCGTCCATTGCCCCTGTTTATGTTGCGCTGGACAGGGGAGCACCATCTTGGCATGAGAGATTTGGACAGAAAAAGTCTCTACCTACCCCAACAGAAACTCATCAAAGTGGCTTATACGGGAAGGATTTTAAGCTTTAGTCTATTTCTATGTATCCATTCACTGGTTCCAGTACAACAGGTGGTACACCAACATAGAAAGCATTTTTGCCTTCACAGCACTGACAACTAAAGAGCACAGAGCATTTAACACTTTGATCTTAAATGGGTAATCACGGAAGTTCTAAGATCATATCCATTAGGTTAGTGTGAGTATTCATCTATACAATTATATTCTTTAAAATACGGTTTAAAATAGACTTCTAGAAACGAGGAGACTATATCAGGACCAACAGAAGACAGGGTAACAGGGACTGCAGATGTGAGGTGAGGAGTTGATTTTCAATGGAGCTTTCAGGTAAAGGACATCTCTCTCAGTTGCTTCCTCCAGGCAGGACAATGGTCACAGAGATTCTGAGATCTCAGGCCAAGCAGCTGGCTCAGGCAAGTGACTGCCTGGATTAACATTCCCTAACAAAAACCCCACTTAGGCTTAAGGACTGAAATTCTGACCTACGTTTTTTAAAAGAAGAGCTGTGAATACACAAAGGACTCACATAAGGCCTGCTGGGAAACAGGGCTGGTGACGGTGGCCTCCTCCATACTGCTGACAGCCACATTGGCACAGATTCTGCAGGGGCACCTGAGAAGAATGTCTGGCCTACCTAGGTTTGCTCCAGAGGAGCCTGATGCAGAAGCACCTGAGCGAGGTGTCCACTTGGGGAGATGGAATACAGGAAGGTGTTTCAGGAGAACGGGACCAGGAGGGTCAAGTCAAGTTTTTTGATCCAATACTTAATGTGACTGAGAGCTGCAGAACAATCAGTCTTTCTAAGATGTACTCTTCTGCTGTCATCAGCTGAAGTGTCTCTGAGCCTACTGGGCTGGTGACATCCAGAATGATCCCACTCATTACCTACTGCTGCAGACTGCTCTGGCAAGCTGGCATATTAGGTGACTTTCACAGTGATGTCACCTCCAAGCCACTGCTTAAAGTCTCCAGGCTTCCTTTTCTGCTCTGTAGTCCAGAAACATTTCTCTAAAAGCCAGAAAAAAATCTATAAATGTGAGCAGCATGTCAAAGATGTCACTTCATCTTTATGGTGCTGTAATACAGATGTGAGAGCTACCGTGCTGACTCCTGGGATCTGCTCCAGCAGCTGTTCCTCAACATACTTTTCCACTAAAGAAATATACTTGTTAAAAATGTGAGCGTAAGTGAATTTACTCTCCTCTGTGTCTTCAAACTCCTGGTAGTACTTGTCCATGAAATTTCTCTGAAATAACTGGAACTTGTCACCCATGACCATGGCCTCTAAATATCCCACCACAGCATCAAATTCTGCAGCAGAGCCAGAGAAGAGCAGCACCAAGTTCTTTCCTCCAGAGCATCCATTGGTGTGGGGCCACATCTACCTGCACAGGGGCACCAGCCCCTTCCCTGCCCAGCAGGCTCAGCACCTCTGTGTGAAGACTGGCTTCAGGCTCTTGGGGCCCCTCACCTGGCCAGGCAGCTAACTCATTATTTTGAAAACTGGAACATAAAGGAAAAATATCAAGCATTTATCCTATCTTAAAGGACTTGTACTCAGTATTAGCAAATAGGCTATCATTATCTACAATTTCTTCATCCAGATGACTACTGTGGTGATTCTGGTAAAAACATTTGTCAAAATGATTACCACTATAAAAGGAATTTTGGTATTGATAACTGATTCAGACAAGAATTCTGCTGAAAGCTCCTTTCTTTATGACACTGTCATGCAGATGAGGAAATAAAGTTATTTGCCCCTACCAAAAAAATATCTGAATGAGCAATATAATGTCTTGTGGATAAGGTTTCTCTTAATATTATAACAGTAGCTATAAGCAACTGACCATGGACACTACTAAAGAAAATGCTATAAGAAGTAAATTAGATGACATCAAAAGGTCTTCTATTCTAAAAATATATAGTTCTTTCACTTCCATTAATATATGGATTTTCTTAAGAGATGTTGCAGCAAGACTGATAAGCAAAGGCAGAATGTTGTTTTAATTAGTTTGCTTTTGATCATGGATGCACATGTGTGTGTGTGTGTGTGTGTGTGTGTGTGTGTGTGTGTGTGTGTCTGGAGATTGAACCCTGGGTCTCACACATGCTAGGTGAGTGCCTTAACACTGAGCTATTCCAGGCCCTTTACTTTGAGACAGGGACATGATAAGTTGCCTAGGATGGCAACCAACTTGTAACCTTCCTACCTCAGCCTCCTCAGTAGCTGAGATTACAGATGTGCACTATCATGCCCAGCTCATATAAAATTTCTTTCCAATCCCTCTGTTTCATAAAATAAAACTGGGTACTTCTTTAAAGCATACTAAAGTTAAAATTTTTGGTAATTTCATTTCTAAAAAATTTTTCAATGCACTTTAAATGAAAATCCAATTTTTCACTCACAAATGCTCTGAGTTTAGCTATATATATCTCATCCACCTTATTATCTTGACTTTTAAGTTACTGTGACCTTTAATTTCTCTTCCCTCTTCTTTCCCGTATTAGAGAAAAACTAAAGGATTTTAGAAAATGATTCAAAATTGTTGCTTAATTTACAAATCAAAAAGATAATTAAGTAAAGATGTCTCAAGTCAGGTAACAGACCTGAATCCTAAATCCATATTACAGATCACCTGATAATTAGTCTTAAAAACACACACAGTAAAACAAAGCATTTAAAAGATTCTTCTCTACACATCAAAGCTGAAACTGAGCCTTTCTCTCGCATAAATCTAACTTCCCACCCTATTTTCACCAACTTCTGCTGGTAATTTATGTCCTTAGAAACAAAACAAACACAACCAACCACAAGTTGTTACTCCTCAAGTGTTTAAGAGATGTCCACCCATGAATGAAAGTTTTTCAGTTAGCATCTGCTACAGTTTGGATTGGGAGATGGTGGAAACTTAATAGGGAAGGCCTAGTGGGAAGTCTTCAGGTCACTGAGGGAGTGCCATTTAAGGGGCAGTGGGACCCAGCCCCTCCCTTTTCCTTTCTTTAACTTTCCAGCTATGAAGTGAGAGGTTTTTGTTCTGCCACGTGCTTCTCCTCTGATGTGCTTGCCTTGCCACAGGTCCAAAAGTGATGGGGTCAATCAACAACGGACTGAAACATCCAAAACTGTCAGCAGAAACTGATTATCTCAGGTATTGTTATGCTGATGAAAACTAAGACATTTCCCAACCAGATACTAGCCAACTGACCACCACCTTTGCAGCTGATACACGGCAGAAGACATTAGTATTTGCTGCTGAGTTTACTTCCTATTCGGCAATGCCACTGCTTGTTCTTATTTCCTGCACAACTTTCTCACGCAGAGTGGCTGATTCTTCTTGATTTCTTCTTACCTCCTTTAACTGAGAAGCAAATCATCAGTGTAGGGTAATAAAAGATGGTATTTATTTCTTAACATGCCACAGTGGATAATATGTTACAATAGGGAAAAAAGTGTGTTGGACTGATTTGGTCTGATTTGAGTTCTAAGTCGTTGACTGCCCAGTTATGTGACCTCCAGCTAGTCACTGAGGCTTTGTGAACCTTTTCTTACATCCAACTCAGAAAGTTGCAGGGAGATTAAAATGAGATCATTTAAGTTAATCTACTTTGGAAAACAGTGCTATTCAATTGTGAATACTTCTTTCCAGTTCCCAGCTGAATTGCACCAACCAGAAATGTAAGGCTGATGTGGCACAGTTTGACACAAACAACACTTGCCAAAAAATCAGGAGAAATAACCACAGAATGCTAGATGGGGAGAAGAAAAACCACACCAATCATTCTTTCAATTCTGAATTCACTAACAATGAGTCTTTTGCTGACTCCATACACAGGCGCAAACCAGAACACCAGCAGCAGGATCAAACTTCCACACAAAGGACAATCTTGTGCTGGGCCTCATGCTTCAACTTCCACAAAATAGTGCCTGAAAGATCTTGCAAAAATCCACTCACTTACATAAGCTTTGAGAAATCCAACCATTAGCCTGTGGAATTCATGAAAAAAACTAAATAATACTTTCTAAATAATATTCCCTCAAGTCTCAAATGCTCAGTAATTGGATCCAAAAAATATTTTTTAAAAAGTGGCCTGAAGGATCCTTGAGTTCACACATGATAGATCTAAACAATAAACCTAACAATGAACAAAAGGAAGTTCAATAATCCACAGAAGCCAGGGCAGGGAATGATCTATTGAAATAAAAAATTAGGATGCTTAAAAACAAGGATAAATAAATTAAAATTCTTCAAAAGTAGGTATAAGAAAATTTTTTTCAGAATAATGACTGAGAAAACAGAAATAAACTGCAACCCAAGTAAAGCAAGCAAGCTGTGGCCGACATTTAGAGAAAATACAAAAAGAAACAAAAATAAAAAGCAAACAGCAACAGAAAGTAAGTTTTTAAAAAGCAAAGCTCTCACAATGGCAATCTTTCAGATAAATTTAAGTTGATGATAACAAGGACAAAGACAATGATATGGCCACCAAGAAAATGACGCAAGTCAGAAAGAAGCAAATCACGCAGGGTCGGAAGAGTGAGTTATGTACATGTGCTGCAATTTTCAGGGAAGGAGTGGAAAAGGGGGCAAAACGCAAGTCACCATATTTCAGAAGCACCAAGATCATTCCAAAACAATAGAAAAAGATAAAATTTAAGGTATGATGAAATAGAGGCAAACTGGAATACAGTAGACACAGGGGCAAAGTCTATATTCTGACTACAGAAAAGGAGGTAAAGATTTCATATATTATGGATTTCCTGTCATAAAAGCACTGTTCTTTTATCTAGTAATATTATTTTAATGAGACTCTGTGGCCACTCTCCTCATAAAATATTAATTAAAAGATTTAAACAACAAATTAAATATCTCATTTCAGAAAACTTTCAAAAACCTGCTGGATTCCCAGGCTCCAAGAGGACTGCATTTAGACATGGAGCATGGAAATGATAAATGGCTTTGCACAGGGCTGCTGACCAGACCACTGGATACTACAGAAAACAATTCTTCCTTTTATAGAAGCAATTTTGCCACTCAACTAGCAACGCTTGTTGAGTCCTCCATTTGGACAAAAGCCTCTGAAGCTTCATAACTAAACTGTAGATTTGTTCCCCTCTCCTCTCAAAAAAAGCTGCTATTTACAGAGTCCTAGTAGGAAAGAGCCTTCCATTTTACAAACCACAAACAGCTCTCCTGGGTTACACACCGTCCCCAAGAGTCACCTTGAGGTTCAGAACCCATTGACAGACAGCTGGAGTGACCCAAGGCACTCCTCCGGAAAGAACCCCTCTACTTCTGCACGGTTCACAGGATTCCATAGTTAAAACTGCAAAAAAAAAAATTCTCCTAAGGCAGACCACATCACTCATCACATATAATGAGAAAATAACAAGCACCTGTCTTTCCTCACAAGCGTATATATTAAAGCCAGCGCACTGAGGACCAGTAATCTGCGCTATCTTTGGTACTCTTCAACAAGCAGCCAGGCCCTTCGCCCACCTTCTATCCCTAGCAGATGACCTCAACTCCAACTTCATCCAGATACATATATATAATTGCTATAGGTCATCACATGTGAATTTCCCACCCCTTCTCAAAACCCATCCATTTCCTAATTCTTTAAACTTTTCCTCTCCCTTAAGAGGCTAAACCTCTCTGTCTCTACCCCATGCCCATCTAGCTTGCCCTCATACAGGTTCTTGTTCCACTCCTGTTCTTCAGGGTCTATGTTCTAGTTACAGTACTACTGCTACTGGCCAAACTACCACAAAACTTAAAAGGCTTAACAATGACCATCATGTTATCATGCTCACAGGTTCAGTGGATTAGAAATAGGGGCAGAATGCAGATGAGTGATTCTTTTGCTCCTCACAGCACTGATTGAGATTAGTCAATAGTACTCAGCTGGTAGAATTCAGCTAGTTTTAAGGGTCCATGCTTTCACTCACATCTCGTTCTTGGGCTGGGATAACTCTATAACAATTGCCAACTGCAGCGCCTACATGTGGCCTCTTCACATGGTTTGCCTACTGGACAGCACGGCAACCTCAAAGTAGTCAGACTTCTTATGCAGTGGTGCAGGGCTTCAAATACAAGTATTCCTGCTAGCAAGATGAAAGCTGCATTGCCTTTATGACCAAGCCTCCATAACCATATAGCAAAATTTGCATCACATTCTATTGGTCAAACAGTCACAAGCCCATCAAGAATCAAAAGGAGGGAAATTATACTGCAACCCTTGTATAAGGGAACAGTACACAATACTGTGTGAGATTAGAGATACTGCTGTACTATCTGGGGAAAATACAACTTCTCAGAGCCTCCTACTTCACTGATAACCTTCTTTCAGTCTAAAATTACGTTCAATTCTGTTAAATGTCTAATGTTATTGCTGCTCATAGTAGGTGTTTCGGTTTGAATATGGTTTGTCCCTATAAAGATTCATGTTCTGGAAGCTTGGTCCCCACTGTAATAGTATTAAAGTGGTAGTAGAAGGTAATTAGGTCACAGGGGGTCCACCTTCAAGAATGGCTTACAGTGTCTTGAAGAAATGGATCAGGTCTCATGAGATGTATCAATTCCTGAAAACATGTATTATTACTACCAAACATGTCCCTGCCAGCTTGAACCACCAAAGATACATGCAGGACTGTCCCATTGGGCAACTTTTCCACCAGTGCTACATGCACGGGACAGTTATGCATGTACCACTGGTGGTTCACAGGTGCCCGCAGTGAGATATTAACTATGGCCCCATCATGAAGGTGTTAAATCCCTTTTTCTGCATGTGGCTCTTTCACACAACATCACCATTGCCATGCCATCTGGCATCAGAGCCAAGCAGATGCTGGCACCATGCTTTTGAGTCCCTAAAACTGTAAGCTAAATAAACCTCTTTTTCTTATAAAGTACTCAGTCTCAGTTATTTTGTTATAGTGAAAAACAGACTAAAACAGTAGGTTTACACACAGAAATAATGAGGTAATTATAAGCAGCTGGAAAGTAATTAGCAAAAATTAAGCAGTGGAAACCAAATTATGAGCCCAAGGAATGACAAATAGTTGACTACACTGTTAGGAACAAAATGTTCAAAAGGGAGATTAGGAGAGAGACTTGAAAAGGAAGGTCAAGGATAAACTGTCAAAGAAATCTAGTTTGGCAAAAATCAGAATAAAGAGAATGCTAGAAAGGTTATGATAGTACAGAATGAAGGGTCCCTCAAATATTGTGCTTCAAAATTTGCCATGAGTAGGCCCTCAATAATAACTAAATGGATGGCAGATGGATGAATTATGAACCATGATGTTTTGACATGTGAGGAATCATGCCTTTTTCTTGCAAGAGATGGCCATCCTTGAAACTGCCTCGAAGTTGTTTTACTCAACTGTAGTGATATTACTACACTCAGAAAAATGGGGGGGGGGGGTAGAGACAAGGAGAATTTTTTAATTACCTGAGGAAGAAAATTTTGCAATTTGCTATATATTAAGATGATCAAACTGTCTGATTTCAACATTAAGTTGCATCATTCTTTAATCATGACAGATTTTAGGCATACTGTCAAGCAGTTCATTTTATGTCTAATTAATCATTTCATGGTCTGCTTATCAGTTCCATCCCAAGGACATACTCAAAAGTCCTACTTCAATTAGTATAAATTCAACTTAACCTTTCCTTCCCAATGTACTACATTCATCATTATGTAATAAGAGAGTAACCTGTTTTTCACAAAGTAAAACTAGTTAGTCTTATGCTAGGCCAAATTTTGCCAAACTACTTTTGTGACTTTTTTGAGTTCTTTCCAACTAGTATGCATGTCAACCTGGTAAATGCACATAATCGTCATAGTTCTCATTCCCTTTCTTGAATGTATAGTATAAATCACGTAGTGTGGCTCCCTTCCAAAGCTTTAGATACTTCCTTGTCCCACAGATAGAGTCCCAAAATCAACGTCTTTCCAAGACTTGCCACATAAGACATAATCTTTTAATGGCCTTGTTTCACTCATTTAATAAATAAATACTGGAATCAAAATGGCGAAGTAGCAATCAGCGGCAAAATTCACCCTCTCCAAGACCCAAAATCCAGACATCTGGAAAATAACAACTGGCAAAGAGAAAAAAATAGATCTCTGGGAATCAAGAAAGAACTGACAGCCAAATTAGAAGCTACAGAGAAGTTGCAGAAATGAACCACAATTCAGAGAAAAAAATGAAGCAGTCTGGAAGCTCATCCTGGCTCCAGGGGAGAAGGATCCATCTCCACAGATGCAAAGTAAGCCTCCAGGGTGAAAGCTCAAGGGAGAAAAACCAGAGTGGACCAGCTGCACTAGCCCTAAAAGAAGCCCACAGCTATTATAAACCGCAATGAGGTTTAACTATTAAGAAGTGACTCTTAACCTAAAGTAGGCAACCACTGGAGAAGAAATGCATTGCAATGCCCACCATACTGCCAGAGAGTGTTCGATCAGTTGCCATTTCAGGAAGGGGTTGATTATATATGACTGAGACTCAAAACATCTAAAATACAACTTCACTTCAGGGTTCCCTATGTAACTCTCCCAGTGACTGGGTTAAGACATAGCCATGGGACACAGCTGTGGAGAGAGTGTGGGCTAGACATAGACCCTGTGAGACGTTTAAGCTCCAGCCAGGAAGGAAATGGGACCTTGCCTTCCATGGTGTTCTACAGAGTGTTCTACACAACAACAACAAAATATACATTCTTCTCAGGGATCCATGGAACTTCCTCCAAAATAGACCACATGCTACCTACAAACCATGCTTAAGTAAATGGAAAAGAACTGAAATTATCCCATGCATATTATCAAATCATATATACAATGAAACTAAAAATCAATGGCAAAAGAAACCACACAAAGTATGGAAATTATACAATACCCTCTTGAATAATCAAAAGAGAGTTCCTAGAATCAAACAATAATGTAAGTATAATATACCAGAACTTATGGAATACAATGAAAGCAGTCCTAACAGTGAAGTTTATAGCTATGAATGTCCATATGAGAGAAACAGGAGTGAGCCCAAATAAATAACCTAATGATATACCTCAGGTTCTTAGGGGAAAAAAAAAAAAAAGAACAATCCAAAACCAAAGCTAGTACAAGAAAATAAATTATAAAGACCAGAGCAGAAATTAATTAAATTGAAACTAAAAAAAATACAAAGAATAAATGAATAGAAGAGCTGGTTCTGGGCTGTGGATTTAGCTCAGTGGTTCCACCACCTGCCTCGCAAGCACAATGACCCAAGTTCGATCCCAGTACCAAAAAAGGAAGACCTGGTTCTTTGAAAGAATAAAATAGACAAACACTTAGCCAATCTAACCCCCAAAAAGGAAAGAAAGGACCTAAATCAATGCAATTAGAAATTTAAAAAGGCAAAATCACAATGAACAACAACAAAATCCAAAGACTATTAGTAACTACTCTGAAAACCTGTATTCTACGTATGAATTACCAAAACTGAACCAAGAAGATATAAAAACCCTGAATAATCCAGGAACAGGCAATGAAATTGAAGCAGTAATTTTAAAAAAAAAAAAGAATACCAACTAAGAAAATCGGGCCAGGGATTTAGCTCAGTGGCACCGCGCCTCCCTCACAAGCACAAGCTCCTGACTTCGACGCCTAGTAGAAAAAAAAAAAAAAAGACCCAGGACCCAGTGGATTCACTGCTTATTTCTACAAGAACTTTAGAGAAGACCTCAAGCCAACACGCCCCAGATTTTTTAATGACACTGAAAGGGAAGGAATACGCTCCCTAAATCATTTCTGGAAATAGCATTACCCTGAATTCTAAAACCAGAAAAGGATCCAATCTAAAAAAAGAACCATATGACAATCTCTTTAATGAACATGGACATAAAAATCCTCAACAAGATATTGGCAAATAGAATACCACAAATCATGAAAAAGATCATAAATCATAAAAAAATAGGATTCATTCCAAGGTTGCAGGGATGGTTCAACATGCACAAGTCAATAAATATAATATACCATGTAAACAGAAGCAAGGACAAAAATCACATGATCATCTAAACAGACATGAAAAAACCTTTGACAAAATCCAACATTCATTCATGATAGAAACCCTGAAGAAAATAGGTATAGAAGAACCTTACCTTAATCTGATAAAGGCCATTTATGACAAACCTATTGTCAACATCATATTAAATGGGGAAAAGCTGAAAGTTTTCCCTCTAAACTAAGGTACAAAACAAGAATATCCACTTTCACTATCACCATTCCTGTTTAATATAGTTCTTGAAACTGATCAGAGCAATCAGTCAAGAGAAAGAAATAAAAGGGATATATACATACATATATGTATGTATATATACACATACATATATGTGTGTATATATACATACATATATGTATATATACATACGTATAAATGTACACATATATGTATACACATGTACATATACATATGTATATACACACATGTGTATATATGTATATATACATATACATATATGTGTGTGTATACATATACATATGTGTGTGTATATATATGTGAAAGAGGTGTGGGGAAGACGCCGAATAACCCCGCTGCAGACAGGCAGGTCTGCCCACGCCCTACCGAGGTCCCGAGTCACACAGAAGATGCCAAATCAGCCCACTGCAGAAAGGCAGGTGTGTGCACGCCCTACTGAGGTCCCCAGTCGCTAGGAAGACACCAAATCACCCCGCTGCAGACAGGCAGGTCTGCCCATGCCCTACTGAGGTCCCGATTCGCGCGGAACATGCCGAATCAGCCCGCTGCAGACAGGGAGGTCTGTTCACGCCCTAACGAGGTCCTGAGTCACACGGAAGGCACCGAATCATCCCACTGCAGACAGGCAGCCACCAGGTTCCACACTACAAAGACGCAGAGGATACCAGACCACCACACCACGGTACTGAGTCCCCCTGCTCCCGGCCCAGAGGTAGGGCCTTCTGAGCCTCTGTCCCACTGCTCCTGGACCACAGGAAGGGGCTTTCCGGTCACCATCCCTTCCGCTGCTACCAGCCCACAGGAAAGGGCTTTTCGGCCACCATCCCTACGGCTGCTCCTGGCCCCTGTCCCACCTCACCCAGCTCAGAGGAGGTAATCCATGAAGGCGCTAACAGCCCCCCCACCCCAGTCAAAAAGAGAAAACAAGTAAATAAGTCTCAAAACCAGACTTCCAGATCACCTACAGCAACCCCAAAGGGAAATGAGATGGAACACTCTGATACTCAAACACTCTGATACTCAAACACCTGGACCCAATGAACTGGCAACAAAAGGGGATCTGGAAAAAATGAAATCAGAAATAATTTCTCAGATAACAGGAGAAATTGTGCCCCTAGTGCAAGACATGATTAATAAATCCAGAGAGGAGCTCAGGAACATGATGGAATCCCAACATAAGAAACAAATGGAATCCATAAAACAGATACAAATAGATTTCCAGGACATGAAAAACTCCATTGAAATTTACACAGCAGAATGAGCCAATGTGAGGACAGAATTTCAGATATAGAAGATAAGATTGCAGTTAGTGACCAGGAAAAGAAAAATTGCTTCACAATTATAAGGGAACATGAGAAATCAATCCAGCAGCTGCTAGATGATGCAAAGAAGAATAACATAAGACTGATTGGGCTCAATGAAGAAACAGGAGAGAGGGGAGATGACATAAAAAATCTCTTCACAGAAATAATGGCAGAAAACTTCCCAAGCAGGGGGAAAGAGCTTGACATACAGATAAGTGAGGCATATAGGACTCCAAATAGCCTTGATCAAAAAAAATCTACACATAGGCATATAATTGTTAAGATTCCAGAAACACAACAGAAGAACAAAGTTCTACAAGCAGTTAGAGAAAAGAAACAAATCACATACAAAGGAAAGCCCATCAGAATCACAGCAGACTTCTCAACAAAAACCATCAAGGCAAGAAGAGCTTGGAGTGACATATTCCAAGCCCTAAAAGAAAACAGCCTCCAACCCAGATTGATATACCCTGCAAAACTATCTTGCAAAATGGATGGAGAAATAAGATACTTGCATGACAAAGAGCACCTTAGGAACTTCGTGAATACCAAACCAGCACTCCAAAGAATTTTACACAATAGCCTAGGAACAGGCACTGAGGATCACAACCCCAGGAAGCAAAGCAGAATGAACCCATCTGGCATGACAAGAAATTAAATGTAAAGGGGGAGAACCCAACAAAAAGAAAAAGTCATGGCAATGACAAGTCAATATATTTCAGTTATAACCATCAATGTTAATGGTCTCAATTCACCAATCAAAAGAAATAGACTGGCAGAATGGGTCAAGAAGCAAAATCCAACAATATGCTGCATACAAGAAACACACTTCATTCAAAAGGAAATTCATAGACTGAAAGTTAAAGGGTGGAAAACAATACTCCATGTGACAGGAACCTGAAAAAAAGCAGGAGTAGGTATCCTCTTTGCAGATCAAGTAGATTTCAAACCAACACTGATTAAGAAAGATGAAGAAGGACACTACATCCTTGTAAAGGGAAGGATCCAAGAGGAAGAGATGACAATCATAAATATCCATGCACCAAACACTAGTGCGCACAACTATATAAAACAAATACTAACGGACATGAAAAGTCATATATGCACTAATACAATTGTAGTGGGGGACCTCAACACCCCACTGTCACAAATAGATAGATCAACTAGACAAAAAATAAGTAATGAAATACTAGAACTCAATCGAACTCTTGAACAAATGAACTTAACAGATGTTTACAGAGTCTTCCACCCCACAAAATCAGAATACACATTCTTCTCAGCTGCACATGGGTCATTCTCAAAAATAGACCATGTACTCATACACAGAACAAGTTGAAGTAAGTGCAAAGGAACTGAAGTTATCCCCTGTATATTATCAGACCATAGCACGATGAAATTGGAGATCTATAGCAAAATAAACTCAAAAAATTGCATAAACACGTGGAAATTGAACAACACACTTCTGAATAACCAATGGGTCACAGAGGAAATTAAAGAAGAAATCAGACAATTTCTTCAATTAAATGACAATGACAATACAACATATGGGAATCTGTGGGACACAATGAAAGCAGTCTTACGAGGGAAATTCATAGCAGTGAATACACATATTAGGAAAACAGAACGACCCCAATTAAACAACCTGATGCTGAACGTCAAGCTTCTAAAAAAAGAAGAGCAGGACAACCCCAAAGCTCATACAAGGGAGGAAATTATAAAGATCAGAGGAGAAATCAATTCAATGGAGACTAAGAGAACAATACAAAAAAAATCAATGAAGCCAAGAGTTGGTTCTTCAAAAGAATCAACAAAATTGACAAACCCTTAGCCAACCTTGTCAGAAAAAGGAAAGAAAAGGCCCAAATCCATGCAATTAGGAATGAAAAGGGTGAAATGACAACAGACCCAGCAGAAATCCAGAGGATCATCAATACCTACCTTCCAGAACCTATACGCCAATAAGATGGACAACACAGAAGAAATGGACAGATTCCTAGATACATATGAATTACCAAAGTTGAACAAAGAAGACCTAAAAATTCTGAACAACCCAATATCAACCAATGAAATTGAAAATGTAATGAAAAACTTATCAACTAAGAAAATCCTGGGCCCTGATGGCTTCACTGCTGAATTCTACAAGACATTTAGAGAGGAACTGCTGCCACTACTGTTGAAACTCTTCAGTGAAATTGAAAGGGAAACAATACTCCCAAATTCATTCCTGGAAGCAAACATCACCATGATCCCCAAAGCAGAGAAAGACCCAACCGAAAAGGAGAACTATAGGCCAATCTCACTAATGAACATAGATGCAGAAATCCTTAATGAGATAATGGCAAACACAACGCAGAAGATCATCAAGAAGATCACACACCCTGATCAAGTGGGATTCATCCCAGGGATGCAGGGATGGTTCAATATATGCAAATCAATCAATGTAACACACTATATCAATAGAGCCAAGGTCAAAAACCACACGATTATCTCCATAGATGCAGAAAAAGCATTTGACAAAATCCAACATGCATTTATGATAAAAACCCTACAAAAACTTGGAATAGATGGTCTCTACCTCAAACTGATAGAAGCCATCAATGAAAAACCAACAGCCAATATCATACTAAATAGTCCAAAACTGAAATCCTTCACACTAAAATCAGGAACAAGACAAGGATGTCCACTATCACCACTCTTGTTCAATATAGTTCTGGAAACATTAGCCATGGCAATTAGACAAGAGAAAGAAATAAAAGGAATAAAAATAGGTAATGAAGAAGTGAAATTCTCATTATTTGCAGATGACATGATACTCTACAAGACCCCAAGAACTCCACCAAAAGTCTTCTAGACTTAATAACCAAATTCAGTCAAGTAGCTGGTGACAAGGTCAACATACAAAAATCAATAGCTTTCCTCTACACAAATGACAGACTCACTGAGAGAGAAATAGGGCAAATAATTCCTTTCACAATAGCATCCAAAAAACTGAAATACCTAGGAATCATCCTAATGAAAGAAATCAAAGACCTCTTCTCTGAAAACTATGGCACTCTGAAAAGAGAGATTGAAGATGATATCAGAAAATGGACAGACATCCCCTGCTCCTGGGTAGGAAGGATTAATATAGTGAAAATGGCCATACTTCCAAAACTGCTATATAGACTCAGTGCAATTCCAATTGAGATCCCAGCAGCATACTTCGCAGACCTGGAGAAAACAATCCAAAAAGTCATTTGGAACAAGAAGAGACCCAGAATAGCAAAAGCAATTCTAGATAACAGAGACATGGCAGGGGGTATCACAATCCCCAACCGGCAACTCTACTACAAAGCTCCTGTGATAAAAACAGCATGGTACTGGCAAAGAAACAGACCTGAGGACCAGTGGAACAGATTAGAAGATGCAGAAACAACGCCAGACACACTCAGCCATCTCATCTTTGATAAAGGAGCCAAACACCCGCACTGGAGAAAAGATAGCCTCTTTAATAAATGGTGCTGGAAAAATTGGGCTTCAACTTGCCAAAGATTAAAACTAGACCTGTATCTCTCACCATGCACTAAACTAAAATCAAAATGGATTAAAGATCTAAATATTAAAATAGAAACTCTGAACCAGTTGGAACAGAGGTTAGGTAGAACCCTTGAAGACATCGGTGTAGGAAAAGATTTTATGAACAAAACCTCAGTTGCCCGTGAACTAGCACAATCAACAAATGGGATCTCTTCTTATTAAAAGGCTTCTACACAGCAAGAGAAACCACCAGCAGTGTGAAGAGACAACCCACAATGTGGGAAAAAATCTTCACCTGCTCTTCCTCAGACAAAGGTCTACTATCTCAAATCCATCAAGAACTCAGAAAGATCAGACCTCCCAAATTTAAAGACCCAATCCAAAAATGGACATCTGAAATGAACAGACATTTCTCACACAAAGAAGCAGAAATAGCAAATAAATACATGAAAAAATGTTCAACGTCACTGGTCATTCGAGAGACGCAAATGAAAACAATGCTGAGATTCCACTTCACTCCAGAAAGAATGGCTGCTATCATGAAATCAACCAATAACAAATGCTGGCGGTGCTGTGGGGAAAGAGGAACCCTGCTCCACTGCTGGTGAGAGTGTAGACTGGTGCAACCACTATGGAAATCAGTATGGAGATACCTCAAAGAACTAGGACTGGAAGTCCCATTTGACCGAGCTATTCCCCTGCTGGGGATCTTCCCCAAAGAATGAAAAGAATCATACCACAGTGATATATGTGCGCCCATGTTCATAGCAGCACAGTTTGTAATAGCTAGAACTGGAAACAGCCCAAATGCCCATCAACTGGAGACTGGAAAAAGAAAATGTGGTTTTGTAATAAAATGGAGTACTACTCAGCCATAAAAAATGAGAAATTAGAGACATTTATAGCTAAATGGATGCATATTGAGGCGATACTGTTAAGTGAAATAAATAGAACACACATGTATAAATACTGAATAGTTTCTCTGGTGTGAGAAACTGAAAGTGTAAATAAGGACTAAAATGTATAGTAGGCAATGTGAAATATGAAGAAAAGGGGCAAAGGGAAAAGAAGTGGGAGGGGTAGGGGAAAGGATAGAAGGGAATGGGATTAATATGAGAAAATGGAAAAATAGGAAGAAAATCTTTGTAAATAGGGAGGGATGGAGGGGTTGAAGGGAGGGCTTGGCAAGGGTAAAAAATAAGAACCAAGAGAGATTATGTAAAGATGCAAATTTCCAATGATGAATGTCATTATATTGTATACCTAAAATGTTCCAATCATTAGAATGAATAATCAATAATGTAAAATAGGAAGAAAAGGTCCAAAGGGGTAGGGGTAGTGGGGGGGGGGGGCCAGGGGAAAGCAAAGAAGGGAAAGGAAAAATGATGAGAAATGGAAAAAATGGAAATAAAGTCTTTGTAAATAGGGAAGGATGGAGGGCGTGAAGGGAGGGCTAGGAATGGGGAAAAAATAAGAACCAAGATGCATTATGTAAAGGTACAATTCCCAATGAGAAATGTAATTGTGTTGTATACCTACAATGTACCAATAAAAGAATTTAACAAAAAAAAAAAAAGAAAGAAAAAAGTCAAATTATCATTATTTGTAGATGACATGATCTTCTACATAGAAGATGCAAACAATTCCCCCCAAAGGCTCCTGGAATTAACTAAATTGGCCAATGTAGCAGAATACAAAATCAACCCACAAGAATCAGTAGTGTTCCTGTACATCAATAATGAACACATTGAGAAGGAAATTAGGAAACCAACACCATTCACAATACCATCAAGAAAAATGAAGTGCTTAGGAATTAACCTAACCAAGAAAGGGAAAGACATCTACAATAAAAACTATTCCAAAAAGGAGATTAAAAAGGACATCAGAAAATGGAAATATATCCTGTTCTTAGATAGGCAGAACCAATACTGTCAAAATGGCCACACTTCCAAAACTGATATACAGATGTAATACAATCCGAATCAAAATACAAATAGGATTCCTCACAAAACTACAGAAAACAATCCTAAAATTCATACGGAAGCAGAAGAGACCCAGAATAGCAAAAGCAATCCTGAACAAGAACAAAGCAGGAGGTATCACAATCCCAAACTACAAAACTACAAAGCTACAGTTACAAAAAACAGCATAGAATTGGCAAAAACACAGACATGTTGATCAACGGAACAAAACAGGGAATGCAAAAACAACTCCAGAACATTCAGCTATCTGATCTTTTTTTTTTTTTTTTCCAGTACTGGGGATCAAACTCAGGACCTTGCACTTGCAGCTATCTGATCTTTGACAAAGGTGCCAAAAACATACACTTGAGGAAAGACAGCCTCTTTAACAAATGGTGCTGAGAAAACTGGTTATCCACATGCATAAGAATGAACCTAGACCCGTATTTCTCACCATGTACTAAACTAAAATCAAAATGAATAAATATTAAAGCAGAAACAATCTGTCGTAAGATAAAATAGGTAAAACTCTTGAAGACATAGGCATAGGCAAAGACTTTCTGATCAGAACCCCAACTGCACAAGAAATAACACCAAGAATCAACAAATGGGATCATATCAAATTAAAAAGCTTCTGTACAGCAGAGGAAACAACCAGCAGACTGAAGGGACAACCCGCAGAATGGACAAAAAATTTCATTAGCTACATATCAGACAGAGGACTAATATCTAAAATACATAAAGAACTCAAAACAATTAGTCAACCAAAAACAAAAGACCCAATCAAAAACTGGGCAACTGAAATGAACATACATTTCTCAGAAGAAGAAACACAAAAATCAATAAATACATGAAAAAATGTTCAATGTCTCTGGCCATTTGACAAATCCAAATTAAAACAACACTGAGATTCCATCTTACTCCAGAAAGAATGGCTATCATCAAGAAATTAAATAATAACAAATGCTGGCCAGGTAGCAGGGGACAGAAGGAACACTTCTACATTATGGAAATCAATATGGAGATTCCTCAAAAAATGAAAACTAAAAGGTATGTTCAACCCAGCTATTCCCCTTCTAGGTGTATTCCCAAAAGAGTTAAAGACATCATATTACAGCAATACATACACATCCATGTTTAAAGCAGCACAATTCTTAACAGCTGAATCTTGAAAGCAGCCTGTATGTCCATCAATAGATGAATGGATAAAGAAAATGTGGTATTTATTCACAATAAAGTATTAGTATGCTATGAATTAAGTCATTTGTACAAAAATGGATGACATGAGACCATAATGTTAAATGTACTATATCAGACACACAAGCTTAAATATCACATAGTTTCTCTTATATGAAAAACCCAAAATATAAAGAACAAAATAAAAGATAATAGGAAGTAGGGATAGATCTTTGGTAAATAAGAAGGGGACCAAGAGATGGGGGAGGAAAGAGAGGAAGGGGATGAAAAAAGAATTAAGAAGTACTATGTACATGTACCAACTCCCTACAAGGAATGTGACCGTTATGAAATACAAACACATACTAATAATATAGAAAAATTGAGAAAAAACAGTTATCATTTTCTGATTGTCTACTACATGTGACCATTGTGACAGACCTTAGAGATCACAGAAATCTTGTCCCCAGATTTCAACGATGTATTATTTCAGGGACTGAAGATTTAATTTGATAGAAATAATCAGGATATCAAATTCTATCCTGTCTCAAATCCAGATTTCTTCCTTCATCCCTTCCCTAATGCATTATCAGAATTTGGGCTGTTTCTACAATGTTGTTAGTGTCTGACTTCATAAGTATGACTTTAAAGCCATTTTTAGAAAGCTCATCTTATTTCTGTAAAACAGTACAATTTAGCTTTCCTTTCTCTTCATTAATGTTAGGAGCCAGAACATAAAAGAAAACAAGAGCTACATTACTGCTGCCATTGAATCCTACTTAAGGATTCCTTTTTTAAAGATGGAATAATCAGAAGGAGGAAATATCTGTACGATCATGCAGTATTAAGGAGACAATAATTTATGCATGAGTTTACATCCTCTTTTTAAAAAGGTTGTCCTCTTAGATAAACTGGGCTAAAGATATTCCTGTTTAATATAAAGAAAATCAAGTTGCCGAAATGTGACCTCTAATTCCTACAAAAGGAGGAAAATTGCTTGGTTTCCTAGTTCCCACAAAGTGGTTCACCCACTTTGGTATTATAACTTGGAACAACTAAAATGGCACTTTTGCTTGAATATTAAAAAGTGATGAAATGTGCTTCAAATATCTCTACATTTCATACAGTTTAAAAATATACTATAAATATTCAAGTCTTATCCCTGGTGAATAGTCTTAATGGATAATAGGAACAGAAATAGAAAAACCCCAGTATTGAGGGAAACAAACACAGAGAATTAACTGGGCAATAATGTGGCCTGAGTAAGTAGTCTGAACTTGAAAATCAAAGCCAAGAACAAAACAAATGGAAAATTCTGTTGTGATTCTAAAGACTTATGCCTGATTTCACTGGGGGAGGGGGGGCTGCAGGGGGCCAGCTAATGCACATAATCCACATATCTGTTATGGAAAAGCTGGACAAGCCTTACAGATTGATATGAAATATCACTCAAGTTTTTCCCCTAGACCAACAAATACGGTAATTTTGTAATTTCAAACTGCTACCCAGCACCTTTAGAATTTGCCAAAGTTTGAAGTTTTTTGTTCTTTCAAAGCAAGAGTAGTAACAAGTAACAATAGTGTGCTTCCTCGCTTTAGGAAGAGGGGCACTGGAGCTCTCCAGCTGTACTTCCTAGAGAAGAATGCCAGCGGCTTTCTACACACTGAGATCAAATTGCCAAGAATTTATAGGACGGCCATCATGATGGATAGCCAAAAATACTGATCTGCTGCAAAGAGGATGTAGTGCAAACCACACAGGAACTGACAGGAAATCAGCCCTGGGGCTGGCACTTAAACATTCAAGAAGGCTAGGATTCTGGACCTCTGAGAGCCAAATTTCACCATCTTCCTTTGTATGAAGAGAACAGTCACAAAAATCCTGTACGAAGCTGTCTGGTGACCATTCCTATTAGCACTGCCCCTGACTGAACCAGTAGTTTCTCACATGTGTTAAGAGCCCTCCAAAGGTCTTAGACCAAAAATCACATGTTTGCTGGCACACACCTTCATCCTCACAGCCATGAGCCCACTGAAAGCCATACATGACTCACAGACTGTGATGACGGTAAGAAAAACTAATATTTGGAGTTCACCAAATAGTGAGTCATATTCCTGAAAGAAAAGAATTCCTTACTACTGGCAGCCCTTTAGTATGAAATTTTAAAAATTGTTTTTAACATTAATATTAATTCCATAAAATCTGGCAAAAACTAAGCGAGAAATGTGGTATTTGATTGTCTTATGTCAAGTAAAAGTCCAGTTCATGCTCCAAGAAAAAGGAGGAGGATATCTATTACCTATTCCTAGACTTGCCTTCTGCACTAACTGCTGCCAAGTTACTCATTCTCCCACACATTTTCCATACTAATTTTGACCCTTTAAGAATCCAAAAGAAGGCTTGCCTCTTTTGCACCCAAATGCTGAAATGGAATCTTTTAGTATCTCACCTTTATAAAGGGAATGTTTGAAAACAGGCCTTTTTGGCTGTGACATCAGTGAGTTGCTGAGGCCTCCAAGGGCGGGAGGAAACATTCCCAGTCCCTCGCAGCGCTGCTGCACTCCTACGGTGCAATCTGGCAATGGCCAGCGACCAAAGCTTTAAAGCTGTTTTATGGTATTTAACATATGGTCATAAATTGCTCAGTGCTCTACAGAGGGGCTAAATTTGCCACCCCTATTGATGAGACATGTTCTTATTTATTTAAATTTAGTGGCAAACTGGCATTTCTCCAGATGGAGGGATTTAGGCATAAGTACAAAGGAAGAACTAACTAGAAATGAGTTGTAACTTTTCCACACACTGAATGGAACCCATTATCAATCAAGGGCTTACCATATAGCAAGACAGTAATGGGAGAAGATTCCAATTTCTAAGACCCAAGGAGGGGGAAATATAAATTGTATTCAATACATAAGAACTGTAAAAAAAAAAAAATCCTTTTCTCTTTCTCCTTAAACTACTTCTATTCCCATCCATCTCTCTTTTCCTTGTCCCTTGATTCCTCTCACAAATTAGATGTACTTGGTCTTCATCTGAAATTCTGAATCTACAAATTTCCCGAAAGTTCCCAAATCCTCTTGCATCCATCCATCTTTGCCATGTTTTTTGTTAAGTTGCTTATTTTTTTTAATGGCTCTAATTCCCTGTAACTAAAGACATAATCCTATCAAAACATTTTGTTTCCTTCCTTCTACAAGCTAGCCCACAGCCAAAGACAGAAGAAAAACAAGGGAGACGGGGCTATAACTAGTAATATTAAAGTGAATGGTATCAAAAACAAGAAATATAAAAGGTAAAGTCACTAATGGTTTTCTTTTTCATATGCTGATACAGAAATGTCTTAATCAAAAAATGATTATTTGCCTAAAACTGTAACATGAAGAATTTCAATAAATAGATTTGACAGCAGTCTGGATAGTATTAAAAGAATTATTCTATGAAGAATTAGGTTGTTTATATCACACAAAAATCTCACTTTTTAATTTCAAGATATAGAAGAGTTTATCTGACACAGAAATAAATGTTTACATATTAATAAATAGGTATAGAGAGATATTTATTGAGTACCAACACATAAAATGTAGTAGGAATGTCATATACGGAAAAATAAGATATGGTTTATCTTTTGGGAGAATGAATATGAAATCCAATTATATTCTCTATGGTAGAGTAATGACCCAGTGAAAACCACAGAAGATCAGACAATGCCATATAAAGTCTTCTATGCAACTTGAACTGATCCCGAGTTCCTGGTCCATCCCACTGAGCACCAAATGTCACAGTCTTAAGACAAATTCTGTTTAAATTATCTTAAATATGAAGCCAGATCAATACTTTTAAGGGTTAGAATAATAAAGGAAAAAGACTAGTTCAAAACAAACAGAAACAAATCAAGGCTCTTTGAACACTGCCATTAAAGTCTTAGTTTTGTAAATACCCTTCATTCTAAGGTCAGATTAGAATTTTTAAATGTTTTACCTACTCTGCAAAAGTATATGAGGTCTCTCTTTTCCAATATGGCAGGGCCATGATCTTGCAAAAGAGGGAATCATTCTGAAATACAAAGGTAACTAATAGAAATGTAGGCATTTACTGACACTAAAATTAAACCATCAAATATATATATATATTCACCGATAACCCAACACATCAATAATCATGTTAAATATAAATGGTCTAAATATCCTAATGAAGAGACAAAGATCATTAGACTTAAAAGCAAGATTCAATTACATACTGCCTAGGTGAAATCTTTTTTAAATGTAAAGGTCCAAATAGGTTAAAAAGAAAAGAAAAAAAGGGGCCATGTTATGTTAATATCACTCAAAAATGATTTCAAAATAAATATACATCCAAGGGTAGAGTATCAATTCAAGTTGTTATAAATAATCTTAAACATTTATCTAATAACTGAGCTTCAAAATACTTGAAGCAAAAAATAATAGAATAAGAACAAGTATAGAAATCTAAAAGTATAGTCTGCAATTTCTACATCCCTCTCTCAAAAATTGCTAGAACTAGACATAAAATTAATAAAGATATAGTATACACTTAACACAAACCTCAAATTATACTCGAGATTTAAATATCCACGTCTAAATAACTCTAACAAGTAGAAAATAAGGAGGAATATGTTACATTTGAACAACTCTTGACCTAATTGTTATTTATGGAACACTCTACCAAAGGATAACAGAACACACATTCTTTTCAGTGTGCATAGAACATTTACTAAAGTACATAGTTCATATCCTAAGCCACAGAAAAAGCCTCAATAAATTTAAGGTGATTTAAATCATACAAAGACTATTCTCTGACCACAGTGAAATTCAAAATCAATAAAAGCAAAATACCTTTTAGAACCTTCTAGAAACTAAATGACACATTTCTGAGTAAACTACTGGTTGAAAAAGAAATCAAACTGAAAATCAGGAAGTATAAGGAAGTGTAATGAAAATACAATATAACAAAATTTGCGCAATGTAGCTAAAGCAATACATAAAATGGAAATATATAGTACTAAATACCATTATTAGAAAAAAGATATCAAGCCAGTGACCTCAGCTCTGACTTTAATAAACAAGAAAAAGAAGAGCTCAAAGTAGGAGGAGAACAAATAGATCAGAATGGATATTAATATACCAGAAAACAGAATTATAAAACAAATAAGGATAAAGTCAAAAGCTGATTTTTTTGAGAATATAAATAAAATTGATACACCACTAATGATATTAGTAAAGAAAAAAAGAAGGGTAAGATAAATTACCAAGATCAGGCAAATTAGATAAAACAGATAATTTCTTTTAAAGATACAAAGTATCGGCACTCACTCAAGATGAAGTAAATACTGCAACCTGAACGTTCTGTATTTAGTAAGGAATTTGCCTAAATCCAGCATCCATTCCTGATTTTAAAAACTACAACCAAAAAGCTCTCGACTAACTATTAATAGAAGGGAACATAACCTGATAAAGGGAAACTGAAAAATACACAGCCCACATTATACTTAATGGTGAAAAGCATAATTCCTTTCCCCTAAAATATAAATCAAAGTAATAACATACTCTCAGTACTTTTAGTCAAAAATACATCGGAGTTTCTAATCAGTGCGCTTTTTTCTAGTCAGTGTATTAAGGCAATAAAATAAAAGATAAACAGAACAGACTAGAAAGTCCAGAAAAAGCCCAAATACATACAATTTTTTGACAAAGGCTCAAAGGCGATTTAGAAGAGCAAGGGAATTCTTTTCAATACATGGTACCAGAACACTTAAATATCCATATTTCAAAGAAAACAGTATCATAAACAAAAATTGACTCAAAATGGATCACAGACCTAAATGTAAAATCTAAACCTATAAATCATTTAAAACAAAACATAGCACAAAAATATTTGCGATGCTGGGTTAGGCCAAGATTTATTAAGATGATAGAAAAGGTACTGTCAGAGAGAAAATACTTGCAAATAATACATCTTAGATTTGTATCCAAAGTTATGAAGAATTCTTAGAACACAATATTAAAGAAAAAACAGGTGTAGTGGCACACACCTGCAATCCCAACACTCAGGAGGCAGAGGCAGTAGGATCGCCACAAGTTCAACACCATAGTGAAAACTTCTCTCAAAAAATACATAACACAGGGCCGGGATTTAGCTCAGTGGTGCCGCCACCTGCCTCACAAGTGCAAGGTCCTGAGTTCAATCCCTGGTACCAAAAAAGTGGAAAAAGCAGTAAAATGAGGGGTGAGGCAAAAGATTTGGGCACTTCACTAAAGACAATTTATAACACACAAAGAAATGAAATATATAACAATAAGGATGAGGAGGATTGGTGAGAAAAATACACATACATATATGTGTGTGTATATATATTTTTTCTTTTCCCACACAGGTTGAGCATCCCTTATCCAAAATGTCTAGGACCAGAATGAGATTTCAGAGTTTTTCATATATTGGAATATCTGCACAGACTTTACCAGTTGAAGATTCCTACTACAAGCGCCAATAAGACACTTAAGAAGTTTCAGATTTCAGAGCATTTCAAATTTTTGAACCCATAATACTCTTAGGTTCTTACATAACCGTTACTATAGTTTTGATGGTAGACTATGAAAAGTTAAAGATGCATAATCAGAACACTAGAGAAGATGAAAGCAAGGATATGCAGAATGGAGACAAAAATTAAATCCTAAAACATTAATTAATCCAAAATCAGGCAGGAGAAGAAAAAGGAATGAAAAACAGATGAAGCAACAAATGGAAAATAAATATCAAGCCAGTAGACCTAAATCCTACCATAGTGGTAATTAGATTAAAATTAAATGATCAAAACACTACAATTAAAAGGCAGAGATTCTATAAAATAACCAAAAAAACCCCAGCAATCAATGAAATATAATAATAATAGAGCAAATAATCTATAAAATCAAATGCTGGTTATTTGAAAAGATCAATGAAATTGTTAATCCTTTAGCTGGACTACTCAGGAAAAGCAGAAAAAGAATCAATGTGCCAATATCAAGAAGGAAAGAAGGGACATAAGTACAGATTATAAGGTCAGTAAAAGCCTAATAAAGGAATATTATAAATGATATTTTGTCAATGAACTCAATAATTTAGATGCAATGGGCAAACTTCTTGAAAGACATGACTAAGAAAACTCACATAAGAATAATTAAATAACCTACTAGCCTTACATCTGTTAAAGAAATTATATTCATAGTTTTAAAACCACACACACACTCGATGTCCAGATGGCTTCACTAGTGAATCCTCTCATTCAAGGAAGAAATGTCACAAACTCTTTCAGAAAACAGAGGATTGAATACTTCCCAACTCAATTCATGAAGCCAGCCTTCCTTGATAACAAAACTAAGCAAAGAAACAAGTACAGAAATACAACATCCAATACACATACAAAGACCCTTAAAAGAATATGCAAAAGCCAAGCATGGTGGCACATGCCTGTAATCTCAGCACTCTGGGTAAGGAGTATCATAAATTTAAAGCCAGCTTGGGCAACAGAGTGATTTAGCAAGACCCTGTTTCAAACTTAAAAATTATAAAAGGGTTGAGGAGGTAGCCTTGGCAAAGACCTTGGGTTCAATCACTAGTGCTTAAGGATAAAAAAGGATATAAGCATATCAAATCCAGCAATTCATAAAATGAATAATACATAATGATCAAGTAGGATTAATCCCCAGAATACAACATTGGCTTAACCTTTGAAAATTAGTTTATTCAGCTGGGCATGGTGGTGTATGCCTGTAATCCCAGCACTTGGGAGGCAGAGGCAGGAGGATTGCCATGAGTTCAAAGCCAGCCTGGGCTACATAATGAGTTCAAGGCAAGCCTGAACTACATAGCAAGACATTGTCTAAAAAAAAAAAAAAAATTAAAATTAAACAAAAAATTTAAAAAAGAAAATCAGTATATTCACCATATAACAGAATAAAGGAGACAAACTATATCCCAGGAGACAGAGAAACAAAGCTAACATATTAACATTCTTTTAATAAAAATTCTCAGCTTGTTAAAATAGATGAGAACTTTCTGAAGACTGATAAAAAGCCCCCTATAACTGCCAATTACTTGAAAGACTATCTCCTCAAGATTAGGAATAACGCAAGGATGTCTGATTTTACTTCTACTACTCAACTCTGTGTAGGAAGAACTATCTAGTGCAAAAAACAAGAATACAAAATATAAATCATACATGTTAGAAAGGAAAAGGAATCTGTCTCCTTGCAAATAACATGATTGTTTTTAGGGATATAGCAGCATATATGGTCAATATAAAAAAACCAACTGTACTTCAACAAATTAGCAACGAAGAATCAGAAAAAGAAATTTCAAAGAGCATTTATGCTATAAATCAAAATTATGAAATGTTTAGAAGTAAATTTAATGTAACTTACATAAGACATGTTCACTTAAAACTATAAAATACTGCTGAAAGAAATTAAGGACAATTTCAATGAATGGAGAAGTTACCAATTTCATCTACCCAAAGACTTGATGTTATTAAAATATTAATTCTCCACAAGTTGCTCTCCATATCCAACACAATTCCAGACTTCTACAACATTTCACAAGGTGGTCCTAAAACATCTATGAAAATACAAGAACTAAGAATACCCAAAACAGTTTTGAAAAAGAAGTAGGACTTACATAACCTCAAGTGAAGACTTACTATAAAGCCTCTGAATTAAAAAGTATTATATTCATTTAAGGACAGATTTATCAAGGGAATACAACAGAAGTCCAGAAATGGACCCACACTTAAATGGTTAAATAACACATGCTCAAACTTGAGATCAACCATACCAAATATTAGCAAGAATTTTTAATAACTACAACATTCATATATTGGTGGCAGAAATGTAAAATGGTACAACTACACTGGAAAAGAGTTTACCACATACATAGAAATTGAACAAATACTAAGAGCAGAGGAGGAGTGTTCCGGGCCACTGGACCACTGCCCCCAGCACCAAGGAGGTGAGCTGCGCAGACACCAGCAGCACACCCACCGCACCTGCCCTACTGAAATGAGAAGACACGTAAACAAGTCTCAAAATCAGACTTTCAGATCACCTAAAGCAAGCCGAAAGGAAAACAAGATGGAACAATCTGATACTCAACTTGGACTGCCTGAACTGGCAACAAAAGAAGATCCGGAAACAATGAAATCAGAAATAATTTCTCAGGTAACATCAGAGATTGTGCCCATACTGCAAGACATGATTAATAAATATAGACAGGACACAGACAAGAAAATAGAGGAGCTGAGGAACATGAAGGAATTCCAACATGGGAAACAAATGGAACAGATAAAACAGATACAAAGAGATTTCCAGGAGATTGAAAATGCCATTGAAAGTTTACACAGGAGAATGAGCCAATGTGAGGGCAGAATTTCAGATATAGAAGATAAGATTGCAATTAGTAACCAGGAAAAGAAAAACTACTTTAAAATAGTAACGGACCATGAGAAATTGATCCAGCAGCTGCTAGATGATGCAAGAAGAATAACATAAGACTGATAACACTCAATGAAGAAACAGGAGAGAGTGCAGATGACATAAAAAAACTCTTCACAGAAGTGATGGCAGAAAACTTCCCAAGCAGGGGGAAAGAACTTGACATACAGATAAGTGAAGCATATAGGACTCCAACTAGCCTTGATCAAAAAAAATCTACACATAAGCATATAATAGTTACGAGTCCAGAAATCCAACAGAAGAACAAAATTCTACAAGCAGTTAGAGAAAAGAAACAAATCACATACAAAGGAAATCCCATCAGTATCACAGCAGACTTCTCAATGCAAGCCCTCAAGGCAAGAACAGCTTGGAGCGACATATTTCAAGCCCTAAAGGAAAACAGCCTCCAACCCAGACTGATGTACCCTACGAAATTATCTTTCAGAAGTAATGGAGAAATAAGATACTAGGCCAGGGATTTAGCTCAGTGGTTTCACTGCCTGCTGTGCAAGCGCAAGGACCTGAGTTTGATCCCCGGTATCAAAAAACAGAAATAAGATATTTTCATGGCAAAAGGAGCACCTTAGGAGGCTCATGAACACCAAACCAGCACTCCAAAAAATTTTACACAATATCCTAGGAAAAGACAACATGGATCACAGCCTCAGGAAGCCATGCAGAATGAATCCAATGAATCAGGCACAACAAGAAATTAAGGCAAAGGGGGAGAATCCAATAAAAAGAAAAAGTCATGACAAGGATAAGTCAATACATATCAGTTATAACCATCAACATTAATGGTCTCAATTCACCAGTCAAAAGAAAGAGACTAGCAGAATGGGTCAAGAAGCAAGGTCCAATATGTTACATACAAGAAACACACTTAATTCAAAAAGAAACTCATAGACTGAAAGATAAAGGGTGGAAAACAATACTCCATGTGACAGGAACCTGAAAAAAAGCAGGAGTAGCTATCCTCTTTGCAGATCAAATGGATTTCAAACCAACGCTGATTAAGAGAGACAAAGAAGGACACTACATCATTGTACAGGGAACAATCCAAGAGGAAGAAATAACAATCATATATATATATATATATATATATATATATATATATATATATATATATATATGTACCAAACACTAGGGCACGCAACTATATAAAACAAATACTAAGGGACATGAAAAATCAAATAAGCACTAATACAATAGTAGTAGGGGACCTCAATACCCCACTGTAACAAATAGAACAACCAGACAAAAAATAAGCAATGAAATACTAGAACTCAATCAAACTCTTGAACAAATGAATTTAACAGATGTTTACACAGTGTTCCATCCCACAAAATCAGAATACACATTCTGTTCAGCTGCACATGGATCGTTCTCCAAAATAGACCACATACTCACTCATAGAACATGTTTAAACAAGTGCAAAGGAATTGAAGTCATCCCCTGTATATTATCAGGCCAAAGTGAGATGAAATTGGAGATCAACAGCAAAAGAAACCACAAGAATTTCATAAACACATGGAAATTGAACAACACACTTCTGAATAACCAATGGGTCACAGGAAATTAAAGAAGAAATCAAGACAGTTCCTACAATTAAATGACAATACAACATATTGGAATCTATGCGACACAATGAAAGCAGTCTTATGAGGGAAATTCATAGCAGTGAATACTCATATTAGGAAAACAGAGTGAGGCCAATTACACACGCTGATGCTGAACCTCAAACTTCTAGAGAAAAAGAGCAGGACAAACCCAAAGCTCATACAAGGGAGGAAATTATAAAGATCAGAGCAGAAATCAATGCAAGGGAGACTAAGAGAACGATACAAAAAAAAAAAAAAATCAATGAAGCCAAGAGTTGGTTCTTCGAAAGAATAAACAAAATTAACAAAACTTTAGCCAACTTTATCAGAAAAAGGAAAGAAAAGGCCCAAATCCATGCAATTAGGAATGAAAAGGATGAAATTACAATGGACTCAGCAGAAATCCAGAGGATCATCAATACCTACTTTGAGAACCTATATGTCAATAAGATGGAAAACACAGAAGAAATGGACAGATTCCTAGACACATATGAATTACCAAAGCTTAACGAAGAAGACCTAAACAACCCAATCTCAATCACGGAAATTGGAAAACTTAACAACTAAGAAAAGCCCAGGTCCTGATGGCTTCACTGCTGAATTCTACAAGACATTTAGAGAGGAACTACTACCACTACTGTTTAAACTCTTCAATGAAATTGAAAGGGAAGCAATACTCCCAAATTCATTCCTGGAAGCAAGCTTCACCTTGATCCCCAAAGCAAAGAAAGACCCAACTGAAAAAGAGAACTATAGGCCAATCTCACTAATAAACACAGATGCAAAAATCCTTAATAAGATACTGGCAAGTAGAATGCAGAAGATCATCAAGAAGATCATACCCCCTGACCAAGTGGGATTCATCCCAGGGATGCAGGGATGGTTCAACATACACAAATCAATCAATGTAACACACTGTATCAATAGAGCCAAGGACAAAAATCATATGATCATCTCAACAGATGCAGAAAAAGCATGACAAAAATCCAACACATATTTATGATAAAAAAAAACTCTACAAAAAATCAGAATAGATGGTCTCTACCTCAATCTGATAAAAACCATCTAGGAAAAACCAACAGCCAATATCATACTAAATGGTCAGAAACTGAAATCCTTCACACTAAAATCAGGAACAAGACAAGGATGTACACTATCACGCTTCCTGTTCAATATCATTTTGGAAACATTGACCACAGCAATTAGACAAGAGAAAGAAATAAAAGGAATAAAGATAGGAAAGAAGTCAAATTGTCATTATTTGCAGATGACATGATGCCCTATATAGAGGACCCCAAGAACTCCATCAAAAGTCTTCTAGACTTAATAACCAAATTCAGTCAAGTAGCTGGTTACAAGGTCAACACACAAAAATCAATAGCTTTCCTCTACACGAACGACAGACTCACTGAGAGAGAAAAAAGGCAAACAATTCCTTTCACAATAGCATCCAAAAAACTGAAATACCTAGGAATCAACCTAACAAAAGAAATCAAAGACCTCTTCTCTGAAAACTATAGCACTCTGAAAAGAGAGAGTGAATATGATATCAAAAAATGGAAAGACATCCTTTGCTTCTGGGTAGGGAGGATCAATATAGTGAAAATGGCCATACTTCCAAAAGTACTATATAGATTCAATACAATCCCAATTGAAATTCCAGCAGCATACTTCGTGGACCTTGAGAAAAATCCAAAAATTCATTTGAAACAAGAAGAGACCTAGAATAGCAAAAGCAATTCTAGGCAACAGAGACATAGCAAAAGGTATTACAACCCCCAACTTGAAACTATACTACAAAGCCACTGTGATAAAACAGCATGGTACTGGCAAAGAAACAGACCTGAGGACCAGTGGAACAGATTAGAAGATGCAGAAACAACTCCAGACACACTTCGCGACCTCATCTTCAACAAAGGAGCCAAACACCCTCACTTGGAGGAAAAGATAGCCTCTTTAATAAATGGTGCTGGAAAAATTGGGCTTCAACTTGCCAAAAGTTAAAACTAGACCTGTATCTCTCACCATGCACTAAACTAAAATTGAAATGGATTAAAGATGTAAATATTAAAACAGAAACACTGAACAAGCTGGAACAGAGGTTAGGTAGAACTCTTGAAGACAATAGTGTAGGAAAAGATTTTATGAACAAAACCCCAGTTGCACAGGAACTAGCACAAACAATCAACAAGTGGGATTTCTTCTTAGTAAAAAGCTTCTGCACAGCAAGAGAGAAACCACCAACAGGGTGAAGAGACAACCCACAATGTGGGAAAAAATTTTCACCTGCTGTTCCTCAGACTAAGGTCTACTATCTAGAATCTATAAAGAACTTAAAAAAAATCAGACCTCCCAAATTTAAAGACCCAATCCAAAAATGGGCATCTGAAATGAACAGACATTTCTCACACAAAGAAGTAGAAATAGCAAATAAACATATGAAGAAATGTCCAACATCACTGGTCTTTCGAGAGACGCAAATGAAAACAACACTGAGATTCCACCTCACCCCAGAAAGAATGGCTGCTATCGTGAAATCAACCAATAACAAATGCTAGCAGGGCTGTGGGAAAAGAGGAATCCTGCTCCACTGCTGGTGGGAGTGTAGACTGGTACAACCACTGTGGAAATCAGTATGGAGATACCTCAAAGAACTAGGACTGGAAGTCCTATTTGACCCCGCTATTCCACTGCTGGGGATCTTCCCCAAAGAATTAAAAGAATCATACCACAGTGACGTATGTGCCTCCATGTTCATAGCAATAGAATTTATAATAACCAAAACTTGGAAGCAGGCCAACTGCCCATCAACTGGAGACTGGATAAAGAAAATGTGGTTTTTTTATAAAATGGAGTACTACTCAGCCATAAAAAATGAGAAATTAGAGACATTTATAGCTAAATGAATACACATTGAGCCAATATTCTTAAGTGAAATAAATAGGACACACATGTGTAAATACCAAATAGTTTCTCCGGTGTGAGAAACTGAAAGTGTAAATAAGGATTAAAAGGTGTAATAGATAATGGGAAATAGGAAGAAAAGGGGCAAAGGGGAAGGGGAAGTGGGAGGGGTAGGGGAAAGGAAAGGAGGTAATGGAATTAATATGAGAAAATGGAAAAATGGAAACAAAGTCTCTGTAAATAGAGAGGGATGGATGGGTTGAAGGGAGGGCAGGGGAAGGAGGAAAAAATAAGAACCAAGAGAGATTACGTAAAGGTGCTAATTTCCAATGATGAATGTCATTATATTGTATACCTAAAATGTACCAATAAAATTAATTTTAAAAAACAAATACTTAGCGTACAACATAGTAATATCATTCCTAGGTATTTATCCAAGAAAAATAGAAACACTCTTCCACAGAAAGACATCTACTGTAATGTAATGCCAACTTTATTTGTAATAAAAACTGGACACAATGAAATGAATAAGAAAAAAAAACAAGTGTGGTAAAACCATTCAGGAATAAACAAAAAAAATACTGATACAAGCAATAATATGGATGAATCTCAAAAATGCTGAAAGTAGGCCGGGGATTTAGCTCAGTGGTTCCAATGCCTGCCTCGCAAGCGCAAGGTCCTGAGTTCGATCCCCAGTACCACAAAAACAACAACAAAAAAAATGCTGAAAGAAGCCATATGTTAAAAGTTACAAGGTGTATGATTCCATGTATATGAAATTCTAAAATAAGCAAAATAGTTTCATAGTTTCAGAGAAAAGGTAACACAAAAGCTACAGGGATAGCAGTGGAAGGGACTGATTTGTAGGGGAAAGGAAAAGTTCTATATAGTGATTGCTTTGGATACAGGTATTTACAGTTGCCAAAATGTATGAAACGTTACACTCAAAATGGATACTTTTTTATTATAAGTAAATTATACCACAATAAAGTTGATATAAAAGAGTAGAATATAAATTCATACTCCAGAGTTGTGTGGATTAAACAATGTATAGCAAGCCTATTTTGACAAAATAAATATTCAACAAGTTAGTTTAGCAATTGGAAACTAACAGTCATCATTTCTTAATAAACTATAATCAACATCAAAGCCAGCTATAACTGAACTGACTTTGGAATTTAAATAAATAATATTATTAGCTATTCTTGAGGTATTTGTAATACTCCACAAATTCCAAGACAATATTCTGAAATGCCAATATAAAAAAATCCTGAAAATCTAAGGCAGAGATAATGTCCAATCCAGAAAATTAGCACTTCTTACTTGCCTTTCAAAGAGCATTTTTTAGAACATTCACTAAATCAAAGGTGACCTGCCTCCCTAATTAGCCTCTAAAAATACCCTGAATGTTAGATAATAATAATCTTTAAGTAAATGAATCTTTTTTTTAAAAGATAAAAATAAAAGTAAAATGGACTACGCTATCAAGGAAAATTACAATGCCTCTCAGCATGATGCAAAATACTAAGTCCCTGGACATGGTGCCTAACTTCTTACTGGGCTCAACTGTTATAAATAATAGTAAAAATAGTTCAGTTCTATTTTCTTTTGAAGTGATCTTGGAGAAAGAATAATACTGGCTTAAAGAGCTTCCTAAATAGAAACTACATCCATTACAGTGACAGACTTTGAGTGCAAATGAAAAACTACATATATGTCACAAGACAGGCTAAGTATTATTATTTGCTTGGTTTGTCCTACAAAATTCAAAACAGTGTGAATTAAAGCAGAAGCAGAAAAAGGAAGGTTTGAGCGAAGTACAAGGAACAAATCAGCAGCACCAACTCTTGACATGCATTGTCACTGGCTGAGCTGCAAGTGGGATGGCCTGGGAAGCTGGAATGTCATGCCAACAGGCCTTGAATGCCAGAGTAAGGGGTTTGGTCCACTAAAATGCTGAAGGGAAAGAGGGAGGGGCTAACGCAGAAACATTACTCGGTTAACATGTTCCAAACAGATTATTTATTTTGAACAGTAAAGAAATTTTTCATAACACTATCATCGCAACAAAAATGCCAACAGCTTAACAACAGCAATCAGTTTGTGGACCTATGGCCAAAGCTCAGAATGTAAGGCATAACAAAACAAAGAAAAATAGAAAATTCTGATAGATGAGATTAAATCAACAGAAACTCAGTATAATTTCCCACTGATGCACAAATTTCCCCATAACACCACTAAGTCCATCAGTTTAGATGCCAGTTTCTACCAGTTGGTAGAAGCCACCCAGTGTCTCTAACTGTGCTGTTATGAACCAAGCTTCTGAGGACAATGAACAGAAAAGAAGCATTCTCAGATTACTACACCGATTGGCTAGAATAAACAAATTTTTACTAAATCTGAGATGCCAAGAAGCATTTGTGTTACATACACACACACACACACACACACACACACACACACACCAGCCAAATCCTTCAAGGTGATACCAACCAAAAATGAAGTTGAATTTTAGTAGAATTTCTATTTGCAACTTGTCTATAAAAAATTTTTGCATTGGGCCAGGGATTTAGCTCAGTGGTTTCGCCGCCTGCTGCATAAGCACAAGGACCCGAGTTCAATCCCTAGTACTAAAAAAAAAAAAAAAAAAAAAAAAATTTTTGCATTTATGCGGCCACTATTTAAACAGTGCATTCCATTCAAATGGCAGGTCTGAGATTGGTTTCATTTTGTTGTAATCGTTCTCCCAAAATTTTATATTTAAATTTGGTGATATAGTATTGAATCTTTGGAAATGAACAGTAATTTTATACTGAACCTCTGAGTAAATCAAAGAGAATATATTACCTACATCATAATCTATTTTTTTCAAACTTTCTCCTCTGAAGAAAAAAAGTATTTCAACTTCAAAACCATTGAAAATAATTTTTGGCATGTCTTTTTCACTCTGTTGCAAATGGCTTTGATAAATATTCATCATTCCTCTCAGATGATAAACTATGCTATAGTTAAAGACAAAGAGAAAATGTCTAGTTTTATTTGGAAGCTCTTTAAAAAGAATTTCTGAAACAAGGTAACAGACACCTCTCTGGATACCCAACCAGGCCATATCTACACTGTATTAAAACTGGCTTCTAGAAACCAGCTTGATAATACACGACTCAGAGCTACCAGCCATACGACCATATAGCAAATGAACACAAATGGCCCAAGTTGCCAGTCAGACCCTCTCTCTCAGGAATTTATATTTTATAACTTCCTCTCTAGTAGCCTGGTATTGAGCTTCCATGTGAGGCGCTCAGAAGTCATTTTCACCAATATGAAGAAAATCAAGAGAAATCAAGGGAAAAAAGAATAAAGTGAACAAAGTCACAATAGAATATGTTGCACACCCGGACACAGATGCAGACAAGCTACTATGGTATCTACAAACCTTCCAGTCCCCCAGAGACCTTGCTATATTTCCTGCCCCTGGGCACTGTGAAATTCATCTGATTCCTTACAAAGACAAATAAACAAATTCTTCAATCTACGTTAGTTCCAATGAGTTTCTTAAAACCAAACACTCCTTGATTAAAATAAATTGTTAGTATAAAATATAGAAATGTTAAATAAAAGGCAATTTCAAATTTGAAACCAATGTTACCAAAACTTTGATTTACTGGCCATAGACAACATAATTTGTAATATTCTCATAATCTCTCTTCAGAGTTACATAAACAATGTTATTCAAAGAACATGCAAAATTAAATTCTGTCAGTTCTTCATCATACCTCATCACTGACAGATCCAAAGAAAGAACATGGTTCATTCATTCCATAAATACTTATTAAACCTCTCTAAATGCCAAGCACTAGAGATTGGAAATAAAATCATGACCAAAACAGCCTCACTCTCTGACCTATTTAAATGTGTACACACACACACATATATATACTGTTATATCTTGTGTCTAGATGTCCCCACAAAGCCTCACATAGTCATACGTGGGACTTTTTGGTGGTGGCTAGATCTACAGTGTGTGATGCTGGGATTGATTTATGGTGCAATTCTAGGATTAAGGGTGTCCCACCCTGGGTGTTAAGTGCTACCTGCCCTAAGGGTGGGTAGCTTGGATAGAATATAATGTTGCAGAAATCTTGGAAAGAAATACATGGAGACATAGAATTCGGAAAAAATAATAAAATTTCTTTTCACGAGCAGGCGGGAAAGCCAGAAACAGGTCTGGTTACTATATGTGTGCCCTTTGTTCAGCGTTTCCCTTTTTACATCCTTTTTAGCTATTATCTCATCCCTAGGGGTCTTTGATGTGTAAATACAATTCCAGTTCCTATTTACAAGTCACAGACACAAGATAGGCACATATACATTGTAAATTTACCCTGGCATGGTAACTTTGTTAGATCAATGAAGTTACCAGTTAGAGTCAAGTAATCGTCACCTTAAAGAAGGAGTTATGGGAAAAGCAAATCTTAAAAGAACACATTACTTATTTTGCTTCTACAACTACCTTAATATTCAATTTATTAAGTTATCTAAAACTTTTCCGTATCAATAAGGGACAGAAAGAGGGGTGCTGTGGTCACTTGCTGCTGCTTCTTTGCTACTTCACTGCTTTGCTGCCTTCTGCCTGCCATGAACTGTTTCTCCTCTGTGATGTCTGTCTGCCATGCCACCCTGCCAGCCAATTATGAACTGAAACCTCTATAAACTGTGAGCTACAATAAACCATTCCTCCTTTGAGTGTTGGGTATTTTGTCTCAGCAATGAGAAAAGTAACTAAGTCATACACAAAACTTCAATAATTTCTAGAATTAAATGATACAAAACATGACGATGGTAAACTTTTCCACTGCATTTTGCTGTAGCTGATAAATTTTCACTACTTTAAGAGCATCATCTTAAACTTTAATACGTGTTTTATTCAAATCACTCTTGATCCCTGAAGATTCACATTTCCACTCCTGTTTAAGTATGAGTTTAAATGAAGTCAGTTCCATAACTGAAACTCAAGGACTTTTCTTTTCTTTTTTTTTTTGGTACTGGGGATCGAACTCCAGACCTTGTGCTTGTGAGGCATGCACCAGAACCACTGAGCTAAATCCCTGGCCCACAAGGACTTTTCTTTAAGATTTCAATCCTTTGACATTTTTCAATAGTACCTCATACAGATTAGCAATTCTTTAGTCAGCAGTTGTTTCTTCATCTTAAAAGAGCTGTGAAAATAATAACATTATAGTAATACCCAAGTTCATGAACGCTACTATTTACAAATGATTAGATTCACAAAAGCATTTGCCAAACTTTTGCTTCCATTCACAAACTCTGCACTGGGTGACAAAGAGCACCATGGCCATCTTCCCCAAAACCATAAAACAAATTAAGTTTGTAAACCAAGGTACCAATGTATTTTTTAATATTCTGGGTTTTAAATTTCAATTATTTAATTTTGAATGTGGGCTATCCTATAGTAGTTATGGGGAACCTTTCAGCGCTTGCAATGATAACAACCCACTGAGGCATGACAGGTCTACCAACACTGTTCTACAGGAACAAATTCATAAATTCATAGGTAGAAATATTTCCCTCCCCTTTGTCTCTCATTATCATTAACAACACAAAGTTTTCTTTATTCATTTATGAAACAGATTTATACAAGTACTGCTTTTTTTTTTATTCTTTTATTGGTACATGTTAGGTATACAACACAATTACATTTCTCATTGGGAACTTGTACCTTTACATGATGCATCTTGGTTCTTATTTTTTCCCCATTCCTAGCCCTCCCGTCACTCCCTCCACCCTTCCCTATTTACAAAGACTTTATTTCCATTTTTTCCATTTCTCAGCATTTTTCCTTTCCCTTCTTTCCTTTCCCCTGCCCCTCCCACTACCCCTACCCCTTTGGACCTTTTCTTCCTATTATGCATTATCGATTATTCATTCTAATCATTGGTACATTTTAGGTATACAATATAATGACATTCATCATTGGAAATTTGCACCTTTACATAATCTCTCTTAGTTCTTATTTTTCACCCTTGCCCAGCCCTCCCTTCAACCCCTCCATCCCTCCCTATTTACAAAGATTTTCTTCCTATTTTTCCATTTTCTCATATTAAGTCCATACCCTTCTTTCCTTTCCCCTACCCCTCTCACTTCCTTCCCCTTTGCCGCTTTTCTCCCTATTTCACATTACCTATTATACATTTTAGTCCTTATTTACACTTTCAGTTTCTCACACCAGAGAAACTATTCAGTATTTATACATGTGTGTCCTATTTATTTCACTTAAGAGTATTGCCTCAATGTGCATCCATTTAGCTATAAATGTCTCTAATTTCTCATTTTTTATGGCTGAGTAGTACTCCATTTTATTACAAAACCACATTTTCTTCATCCAGTCTCCAGTTGATGGGCATTTGGGCTGTTGCCAAGTTTTAGCTATCACAAACTGTGCTGCTTTGAACATGGGCGCACATATATCACTGTGGTATGATTCTTTTAATTCTTTGGGGAAGATCCCCAGCAGGGGAATAGCTCGGTCAAATGGGACTTCCAGTCCTAGTTCTTTGAGGTATCTCCATACTGATTTCCATGGTGGTTGCACCAGTCTACACTCCCACCAGCAGTTAGTGGAGCAGGGTTCCTCTTTCCCCGCAGCATCACCAGCATTTGTTATTGGTGGGTTTCATGATAGCAGCCATTCTTTCTGGAGTGAAGTGGAATCTCAGCATTGTTTTAATTTGCATCTCTCAAATGACCAGTGATGTTGAACATTTTTTCATGTATTTATTTGCTATTTCTACTTCTTTGTCTGAGAAATGTCTGTTCATATTTCAGATGCCCATTTTCGGATTGGGTCTTTAAATTTGGGAGGTCTGATCTTTTTAAGTTCTTTACAGATTTGAGATAGTAGACCTTAGTCTGAGAAAAAACAGGTGAAGATTTTTTCCTACATTGTAGGTTGTCTCTTCATACTGCTGGTGGTTTCTCTTGCTGTGCAAAAGCCTTTTAATAAGAAGAGATGCCACTTGTTGATTGTTAGTGCTAGTTCATGGGCAACTGAGGTTTTGCTCATAAAATCTTTTCCTACACCGATGTCTTCAAGGGTTCTACCTAACCTCTGTTCCAACTGGTTCAGAGTTTCTATTTTAATATTTAGATCTTTAATTCATTTTGATTTTAGTTTAGTGCACGGTGAGAGATATAGGTCTAGTTTTAATCTTTGGCAAGTTGAAACCCAATTTTTCCAGCACCATTTATTAAAGAGGCTCTTTCCTCCAGTGAGGGTGTTTGGCTCCTTTATCGAAGATAAGATGGGTGAGTGTGTCTGGAGCTGTTTCTGCATCTTCTAATCTGTTCCACTGGTCCTCAGGTCTGTTTCTTTGCCAGTACCATGCTGTTTTTATCACAGGAGCTTTGTAGTAGAGTTGCCGGTTGGGGACTGTGATACCCCCTGCCATGTCTCTGTTATCTAGAATTGCTTTTGCTATTCTGGGTCTCTTCTTGTTCCAAATGAATTTTTGGATTGTTTTCTCAAGGTCCATGAAGTATGCTGCTGGGATCTCAATTGGAATTGCATTGAATCTATATAGCAGTTTTGGAAGTATGCCCATTTTTCACTATATTAATCCTTCCTACCCAGGAGCAGGGGATGTCTGTCCATTTTCTGATATCATCTTCACTCTGTCTTTTCAGAGTGCCATAGTTTTCACAGAAGAGGTCTTTGATTTCTTTCATTAGGTTGATTCCTAGGTATTTCAGTTTTTTGGATGCTATTGTGAAAGGAATTGTTTGCCTTTTTTCTCTCTCAGTGAGTCTGTCATTTGTGTAGAGGAAAGCTATTGATTTTTGTGTGTTGACCTTGTAACCAGCTGCTTGACTGAATTTGGTTATTAAGTCTAAAAGACTTTTGGTGGAGTTCTTGGGGTTTTCTATATACAGAAGTACTGCTTTCTAATACATAAAATATTCTGAAATAAAAATTTTAGTTACATGCTATTTTCATTAGCCTGTTTGCAGAGGACAGAGAATAATATATAAAGACAAAATTGGTTCACAACCCAAATCTGAAAAGTACTGTACATCCTTCAACTTTTCTGAATTGTTAAGAGCAATGTTCCAATAATTAATGCCTTGTATAATAAATAACTTCTAAAGACTGAATTTCTGTTGCCAAAAGGCTGATAGAAGTAACAGACTGCCACATTCTTTATAACACTGATTCATTAATCTGAACACTTAAGATTCATTAATCCATGCATGCATACATTCATTCCATTCTTATCACAAACAACTGCATTGAATATTTCTACTCTGCTAGAAACTGAAGATAAAATGTAATAAACAAAACAGCCTCTAACTTCACTGAGCTTAAAAATTAGAAAATAAAATTACTATAAATTCCAAATAATTTGATTCAGACTTCGTCAAAATTATGGTTCAAACAATATAGCACAAGTTTTCAATGGGATTTAATGAGAAATTAGGTAAAGAACTTGTTTATATAAAAGTTCTAAGAGTAAAAAGCACTGAGTTAGCCAATATCTTTTGCTTAGAAAGAAAAAGAAAAAAGAGATTTACCTATCATTTACTATAGAGTACAATTTAAAACTGCTCATCTTCATTTTCCTCTTATTATAAAACAGTTTCACTGTAGCCAAAGAGATTTTATTTGCTGTGGTAGTTATCTACCAAGAACTATAAAACTATATAACCTTACAAGTATATTTGCTTTACCAAACTACATTTGTTAAAATGTGAGTTGTTGAGAATTGTATTAGTTTTTCTAGAAAAGACGAATATTATATTGGTTGTAGGAGGTTAAGTCCAATCACAAATCTCTTGATAACCACAATGACATTATTACTAGATTTGTTTATAAAAGTTTATAATAAATAGTAACACCTAAGTCTTCATCCTTGAATTTTTTAAATAAAATAAAAGATTAACTTTAAAAGCAAACAAACAAAAAGAGGAGTGTAATAGATCATTTTAAAACAATGGACAATTTTACTGTTCTCCAAGTGGGAAAAATAGATTCTTTAAAAATGCATGACTTACTACGAATGATTTCTTCTTTACAATAAATTCTGCCTGATACAGTAAATTTTCTAATTCCAAGAATTTTAAATTATGCACAGAATGAAACTACACTGATTATCGAGGTTAATAAAATATCTAATTTCCCTACATTACTACTACTATCAACACACCATGACTCAAATCCTCCTAGAAATGAACTCCTCTTCATAAGGTGAACTAATTTTGAAATAATTTAAAAACAGTTACATATAAATTTTAAATGACCATAGCCTAAGTATCATACAAACTAAGGAAAGTAAAGCAGCCTGCAAGTATCAGCAAAAACAAATCAATGGGAATGGGTAGGCAAAACACTAGTCCGTAAAGACAGTCAGGGTTGGTTTGTTTTGATTTTCTAAATTTACATAAATTTATTTAGAGAACAGTGATTTATATTTCATAATTTATATAGCTCATTTCATTTAATTTGGTAAGTCGATCACATTTTCAACAAATATTAACAAACAATGTCCATCTGGAAATTTAAAGATGTTTATGCCTTAGCCTCCGTACTGAAGCACTGCAGTACCTTAAAAGATACAAATTTAAGAACTGAGCTCATTTTTTAAAGCAAGAGGTGAAATGGCGCCTAAAACACTATACCTTCCCAAAATCTATAAGGAATGTATATGGCTACCACCTTCCTCTACTCTGCTGAATAAAATCTCTCACTGGCTCTGCAACCCCACCACACCCTGGTTCAAACACTAAACTCAAGCATATGACCAACATTCTCGGATCTCCTAACTAAAGTGAACCTCCCCCATGATCGATTACTTCTTCCTTTTATTTGACTGTGTCTGTTTAGAGCTAGAATCTTAATTCAGTGCAGTGTAAGAGCACCACTACAAGATGTTCACTTACTATTTAACCTATAAAGAGCTAAAGCCCTTAACATATAATGATATTGAGAAAAAAGGAAAAGGAGGCCTGACTTTTTTCCCTCTGACAGCTAGACAGGGTGCAATCCGATCTTTTCCTCTCTCCCCCTTGTCTCTCAGAGAGGCCTTGGGCAACTACCTTGGCTCCAGGGTCTTCCTGCTACCTCTGTGGCTGCTTTGGCACCACCCTCTAGGCTGAGCTGACAAGTGTCCCTCTCCTGCACAGGCCTCTATATGCACTGCTGCAGCCTCTTTAAAGAATGTTTGAAAAATTGTGACAGTGCCAAGATCAGGGAGAAACCAGGGCCCACTCCCCTTAACCCTGGAATCCCCAAACCTCAATGGGCCATGATCAATACCGCTCCCTCTCCTGGAGACCCCTCAAAACCAAAGGCAGTCTGGATTTCAGCCCTGCCATTTTCTCTGAAAAGTAGGAGGTGTCAATCAAGCAGCTGTTTGTCTGGCTGTTTAGCAAGAGCTGTCACTACACAGCTGAGTCTGTCCCAGGCACTCCACTACTGCTCCAGGAGAAACTTAACTTGGCCACACTGGCTTCAAACAAGGACCTATCCCAGATGAATCTGCCATACAGCATTGCAGGTGACTCCACCCTACAGCCTCCAGATGACCCCACCCTCATCTGAGACTACTCCAAATAGGTCTACAAAATAAGGAAACTGCATGTATGGGCTTCAACTTTTCTACATAAGCACCATTTCCTCACACTCTGAGTCAGTCGAGCCTTCTCATACACTTCCAGTTCACAACCCACTGTGCTACAACATGACTCCAACAAAGCCTCACACAGGTGATCCTATTGCCTACTCATAATTCTTACCTGGGATAAAGTGAGCTGAGCTAGTTAGCTGGCCATGATGGTGAAGGCCTGGATTCCCAGCACTTTGGGAGGCTAGGGCAGGAAGACTACAAGTTTGTGTCCCACCTGGAGAACTTAGCAAGACCTTGTAACAAAGTTTAAAAAGAACTAAGGATGTAGCTCTCTGTGAATGCCTTGGGTTCAAACTCCAGCACCTTCCACCAAAAAGAAGCTGGTAAAACTAGGGGCTATTATCCCTGAAGAACTCTAAAGTGGCAGAGCAGGAAAGAGCCAAGAGTAGCAGAGCCACTAAAAACCAGTGGAGAGAGGCAGGGACCAGCAGTAACTGGCACTGACTTTGGTGACCTATGGAGAACCCCAGAGGGGCAGTGGAAGCTGCTGGAAGAGCTCCAAATAGCAGCCAAGGGGCTATGAGGGCTGATGCAGCCAAGGGGCTACTGAAGGGCTGACGCAGGGGCTAGAAGCCACCAAGAACTGTCACACTAAGAGTTGTAACACTAAGAGCTAAGGGACTGGCACACAAAGCAGGACTGTAATACTAAGGTAAGAGCTGGTAGCTACTGACACTCAAAGCCTAACATAATGGAAGCTGCACTTTGCCAATCTGTGATGTCTATTCAAATTGAGCAAGAGAACCCTTAACAAACTGGTGATGATATCAAGCAACAGCTTCATAAAACCTCATTAATATACGATGAATGTCAGTATCAGGACTAATCATAAATGTTATAAGGGGTTTCCTATGAAAATCTGTCAGTAATGAGGATATAGGACATTAGTAAATGGTTCCTAACATAAACTTGTAGAGCTAGAAAGATGCCTATGAAATACCATTATTTCTGTCTCAAGACTGTGGACTGAAAACATTTCTTTTTCCTTCCAATTCTACCCCCATTTAATGATAATGAAAAAACAGATAAAAATCCAAAACAATAGAAGAATGTAGAGGAAGGAGAGAAAGCAGCAGTCAGTTGAAATTTCAACAAATTTTTGGAAGACAGAATGCAGACAAAAATGTAAGATTTGGCAAGACAAGACAAAGAAAGTTTTGTCTGCAATAGTGAAAAAGAGGTTACTGAGGAGAAAACTATGAACAGAGTGATTAACTAAAAGCTCCTCAGGGAACAGTGTTTATACCAAGGGCCCAAAAATGACATGCTAACAAGTATGTACCTAGAGGAAACAAATATAGAAGAGTCACACACACACATGCACACACACGCACATACGCACACACACACAGGTACACACACAGAACAATTTGGAAAACATTTTAACTCCAAAATAAGACACCAGGGGTCCCTCATACTAACAGCTGGCCCACCCTCCACATACACTCCAAAACTGCTGCTCACCTATTTAGCAGCTCTAATCAGTATTTCATTGACTGTCTGAAATATATATGGGTGCCTTTTATTTGAGGAAAACCTATAGAATAATAGAGGGGGCAGGAGATGATAAAAATACACACTCTGGGGAAAATTAATTCAACTAACAAAAGAAAACTTTTAAACATCTCTAAATATTATGCTTTGAAAGAATTTAAAACTTATTACATTCATAAAATAAGAACAAGATACTATGAAAGAGGAACAGAGAGCAAGAAAGAGCTCTTAGATAATAAGAAATCTTAAGTAGTAAGATATGACCATAGTAATAAAAAATGATCAGTGGGGTTAGCAAATTATTTGAGACTGGGGTCCAGCAAGATAAGTACATGGCCTGTTTCCTAAGAAATAATTTCATAAGACATAGAATCCACAATATATAAATTCTACAAAGCAAGGTAAAATCCCAGAAAATAATAAAGGCAAATCCCATGGTGGTCACTATGCAGGGACAGGACCATGGAGCAATCATTCAAGCAATTTATTAACAAAGCACTGAAGATAACTATAGATTTAGGAACAGACAATAAGCTATCAATCTTGAAAAGGCAAAAGGAAAATAATAGAAGACAAAAGTAAGAAGATGAAAAGAAGACTGGAAAGAAAGGCAGGGGCTGACATCTTCATTCTGAAAAGTGAGAAGCCAAAAGATACTATCTGTGGTTCTTGGGAAACCAAATAGCATGAGCATTTATCATTATTACGCAGGTTGTTCTTCTTTTTTTTGGTACCGGGGATCGAACTCGGGTCCTTGGGCAGGCGGCGGAACTACTGAGCTAAATCCCCGGCCCCACACAGGTTATTTTTTAGCTAATAATAAATGCTAACTATGTACTAGGCACTTACTAAGAATTTTCAGGGGCTATTCATTTAACTGTGTAATACAATTGTTAAAGTGATCCTTGAAGAAAACAAAGTACAAATATTTGATCTGGGGATATAGCTCAGTGGCAGAGCACTTCCCTAGCATGTGTGAGACCTCGGTTAGATCCCCTGCACCACAAGCAAAAGTAAAGGTAAAACTTTTTAAGTTACAAGACAGGAACCAATGATGATCATGTAATTTAAGAGGAAGAGAGAAATGAGGGGTATAGGGAACACAGGTTGATTCTTTATATTTTGGGACAAGAAATAAAAAGATAATCATCTCTAAAACTGGTAAGTCAAGAAACAAGCAAAAGTATACTATCTAGAGAATGGAGATCATCCCCAGAAGAACTAAACTGAAACAATTTTTTTAGAATTACAAGTGATTTCCTCAGGAAACAGGACCAGAGAGGGACACAGGGGACAGAAGACTACCAATCTCATACATAAAGTAAGTTCAGTATTATTTCCATTTTTAGCCACTAAGTGATTTACTTTGATCGTTTATTTTAAATTTAGTTATGAATTTCTTGTCAAAAACATAGCTATCTAATCTATCTGACTCCTCAGGCAGGGGAAATTTTGTACTTTAATGGTTTCCAAAGATTGCTCTAATAATGCAAGCTTAACAAAGTCAGCATCTCCTAAAATACACAATTCACAGTCCAAAAACCAGTTTACCGGGCTGGGGATGTGGCTCAGTGGCACAGCACCTGCCTAGAAAGCATGAGGCCATGAGTTCGATTCCTGGGAGCATAAAAGAAGAAAATACCCAACCCACAGTTTACCAACCTGTGCCATCATTAATAGCTAAGTTCTTTATTCGTCTTTTTAAGAGTAAGAAGATTTCAATGCCCTGTTCACCACAAGAACAAAAGAGAAAATTCTTGGTAAAATTACTAACAAACCTGTCACTTGCACAGTAGGCCAGAGCTTCAGGAATGACCACAGTGGCAGAAACGGGTTGAGTCAACCTAGATAGATGCTGTAGAGGGTGGCCTAAATTCAGCAATTGATCTTATACACTGTTCAGCCAAGGTTACAGACCCCATAGTCCAGGAGCTCAAGCCGGCCCTCATGCACATTCAGGTTAGCATAATGCTCACTTCCATTATGCTTTGGGATTTTTGTTTTGCTTTGTGGTACTATGGATTAAACTCAGGGCCTTTGCACAGGCTATAAGTCCTTTTTTATTATTTTGACAAATGCTTTTGCTAAGTCACTAAATTGTCACTAAGAGGTTCAAACTTGTGATCCTCCTGCTTCAGTCTCCCAGAGTACTGACATTACAGGCATGCCCCATCATGATTTTAATTTTGAAAAAGCAGCATTCATATAAAAATTCTAAGTGCCACCTTCTGAGTCAGAAGAGGCAGTCTCCCCAGGGACAGTGGGTCCTACTTCACCACATTTAGTCTGCCTCCCTACTTTATGTCATCAGCCTGGCCTTGTAGGTCATCTGCATTTCTGACCCTTGCTGCAGAAGAGATTGCATGTTGATAATACACCTCACCAATGCCAAGAGTCTGTGAAGAAGGACCCTTACTATCAGGTGGCAATCAGGAGGCAACTGCGAATGCATCAGTCACACTGATTCCTAGCAGCAGAAGTTCTAGAAGGCGGTTAGCAGCAGTAGACAGAAGCTATTCCTACCTAAAAATTATTTCTAAATAAGTATTTTAAATCAATGGTTCTCTTTACTGGAGTATTACATTAGAGCCACCTATGCAGAAAAAAATATATGTAAGAATTGTGCGTGTCTAAAAATCAAGAATTTCTTTCTTTTTTTGGGGGGGGGGGTAAGAGTTGAGACAGGATCTCACTATGTAGTTCAGGCTGGCACTGAACTCACTATGTAGCCCAGGCTGACCTTGAACTCACAGTGATCCTTCTGCCTCAGCTTCCCAAGTGCTAGGATTATAGGCATGCACCACCCACACCTGGCTTTTTAAAAATAAGAATTTTTACACAGGCCTATTTGACTGCAACTTATTCCCTGCCAACTGCTTTACTTTTAATAGAACTAGGACTGAATGAAGAAAAGTAGTAAATACTACTGATCAGTATCAGAAGATAACACATAACAGACAGAAATAAAAACTAAACCACAAGGTCCAATAATTAATACTGTAACCTATATTTTAGATAAAATTGTCATCATATACTTACATTTTAATGTTTCTCCAGCATATGGTATGTGCAGTTTGAATCGGTCACAGTTAGGTCCAGGAGTCAATGAAGTACAGCTTTATGAAGGAAGAGAAGATATTTTAAAAACAAATTTTAAAAGCCTACATACTTATAATATTTAGTAAAATCAGTAAAAAGTGATCCATAAAGGTAAAAGATTAAAACATTGGCCTACAGAACAAAAATCAAAGCAAAAAAGCCTTTATGGTCTGGGAGGCCAAGATAGTAAGCCTTGCCTTAAAACCAATCATCCATTTATCTCACAGTACAACTTATATCTTCTAACAACAAACACCATCGATGCGTCAAATACTCCTCTCAAAGAAGTGCATCTCAACTTTTAAAACTATGTGTATTATCCAAAATGGGTCTCTAGTCTTTGATGCCAAGAACTATAAGAGAAAAGTAATTTTATGGTCATATTTTAAACATAGACTTTTAGCTTTCACCGTTAGTACAGAAAAGCACCCACTTTTGGCCTTTTGCTGGTGCCAGATGGTTTTCTTACTTTCCACCCAGGTACACGCTTCCTCTAGATTTGGCACACTGTAACTTTCATCTGCAGGAGAGCATGATGCGCTGCACTCGATTTCAGATAAGATGCAAATTTTCCGGGGGTTTGAGTTAGTCACCCAAGTCTCAACATCTTGCTTTTTTTTTTTTATCTATTACTTCACAAAGTTCTACAAAGTTCTTTCTTCCTTATTCATATTTACTCTGTAATATATCTCACGATCTTACAAGGCAGAATTTCAACTACATAACAGCAGTATTGGCCTCATATGTTAATAAAATACTAATATGAAACCAACTGAGGAGGTTAGATGCCTTCATTTCATTTTTTAAAAGTAAGATAACTTATAAAGTAAAGCAAGGAGACTAATTTTCTTTCATAATTCTAAAACTAACCCTGAAGCAATTCTAAAAATTGAACTTACAAAACCAGTTTAATGGATAGAGCAGTTGGAATAAATGTACAACTTCCTTAGATGGCCACTTTGAAGAGTAAAAGTCAATTGAAAATAAATTCAAGAAATGTTGGCTTGGCTTTAAAGAAAGTAGCTCAGTCTTCACACCAGATTTACTATTACTTCTTCACAAAACTATTTGAATGTAGGAGAGAGAGAAAAAAAACCCTTTAACTCAGATGTATTTAACATAATTCACTAGATTAATTATTCCTCTTTATCATCAGTAACTAAAAAAGAAAATACCAGTTTAAAAAGTAAACAACAAGAGAAATGCAAATTAGAACAATAGTGAGATACCATCTTATTCCAGAAAGAATGTCTACTGTCAAAAAATCCAATAACAAATGCTGGCAAGGCTGCAGGGGAAAAAAGGAACCTTCCACATTGTTGGTAAGAATGTAAAGTAGTACAACCACTATGGAGATAAGAATGGAGATGCCTCAAAAAACTAAAAATAAAAATTCCACTTGACCCAGCTATCCCTGACTTCTAGGAATCTTCCCAAAAGTTAAAGTCATCCTTATTACAGTGACATATGCATATCCATGTCTATAGCAGCACAATTTACAAAAGCTAAATCTTGGAAATAGCCTACATGTATATCCATCAACAGATGAATAAATAAAGAAAATGTGATAGTTTTACACAGTGAAGGACTACTCCGCCTTAAAGAAGGATAAACTTGAGGCAGTTGTAGTTAAATGGATGCACCTCAAGACCACAATGTTAAGTGAAATAAATCAAACACAGAAGTTTAAATATCACATAGCTTCTCTTATATAAGAAACTCAAAATATAAAGAGCAAAATAAAGGACAGGAAATAGGAAGTATGAGATCATTTTCAAATGGGAAGGAGAAGGAGATAGAAGGGAGGAGGGAAGGAAGGGAAAAAGAATTTTTTTTTAAAGAATGGAAGAAAAATGGAAATGAAGCTTTTTCAAATGGGAAGGAAATGAAGAGGTGGAGGGAGAAGAAAGGGATGGGAGGAGAAAGAGACAAAAAAGAATTAAGATGTGTTATGCACAAACTCCTCACAATAAATGTAATCATTATATATTGCAAATATGTACTAATTTAAAAAATAATAATTGAAAAATTAAAATGAGGAAACTGAGACAAGAAAATTAAACAACAAAGTTGTGCTAGCAATTGAACAGTAACCCATTTTCATTTTTCACAGATTTTAAGAACATATTTCCTTTCAATATAAAATAACCTTCAGGGTACATTTTATAAACGGTACCAAAATATTTCCCTTCTACAAGTTGGGTGTCTGATATTCAAAATGCTGAGGGTCTTCTGATTTCAGATTTTTTCATACTTTGGAGTATTTGCACATATATAATGAGATCTCAGAATGGGACCAAAATCTAAACATAAAATGCATTTATGTTTCACATATAGCTTCTACACCATGGCCTGAAGGTAATTTTATACAGTATTTTTAGTGCACCTACATTTTGACTTCAACCCTGACATGAGGTCAGGAGTGGAATTTTCCATTTGTGGCATCAGATGGCACTCAAAAAGTTTTGCACGTTGAGGCATTTTGGCTCTTGGGTTTTCAGATTAGGGATGTTCAATCCATAGTATAAATTTTTCTAGCTCACAACACAGTAGTTACCTAAAGAATTAGGGAAAGCACATAAATTCTAGCATTATTAAAGATAATCTAGTGATAGTAAAGACTACAACAGGCCGGTGATATAGCTCAGTGGTACCGCGCCTGCCTCGCAAGCGCAAGGTCTGAGTTCGATCTCTGGTACCGCAGGAAAAAAAAAAAAGACTCTACAAAACACTAAGAATATCCAAACTGCAATGCTTTAAAATGATGAAAAAGATTCACAACCCAGAGTCTTTGAAGCTTGAGGATCAAATTATCTATACAGCAAAAATGGAAATTAGTAATAGTATAGGAAATCCTCAGGATTCAACGTGAAATTGTTTTGTTTCTGAATGGTTATATCCACTATTGTGCCACACTTCATATTATTTACTTTATATTTTACCAGGAATAGAAGAGTATTTTTGTGCCCTACTACTTTACCTTCCTCCCTTAACATATCAACAACTGGTTCCCGCAACCTCAGGCTGTTACAAAGTACATTTCTACATCTGAGTGATTCACTTATTGTTGATGGCGTGGGGAGGGGGTGTCTGTTTTTCACTTAACTAAGATTTATTGAGTACTGTTCTAGGTATTAGGAATACAGTGGATAAGAAATACAAGATCTACAGTCTCATGGTTATTTCAATTCTAATGAAGGAAGAAGAAATAATAAATGGGACAAATATATAAAGATGCTTTTAGATTACTAAATGTTATGAAGAAAATAAGACCGGGTGCTACAACAGGAGCCACCTTATACTGGAAAATCAAGGAAGACCTGTGGAGAAGGGCAAATCCCAAACTTGAAGAACAAGAAGGGGCCTATCATTCAAAGTTCTGGCAAACAGCATTGCAGAGGAAAGAGCAGGTGCAAAGGCATGAAAGCAGAAACATTCCTGATGTATCTGGGGAAATCTTCACAAATCCAAGCAATGACTCTGGGGCAGAGTGAATGAGGAAGGAGTAACAGACAGGGACAAGGGGTAAGCAAATAGATCATGCAGAGTCTTGCAAGTGGTGGCATTTAATTCAGCTTTCGTGCCAAGCACAAAGAAAGGTTTTAAGCAAAAGAGTAACATTATCTAATTCTATGTTTTTAAAAAGATCACTGTGTCTACAATACAGCAAAAGAGACTATAAGAAATAAAGTAATTAGACCTTCTTTATATTGTGATGTTACAAAACTTCACATTTCCTTTGTGCATGTGCATGTGCATGTGCATGTGCATGTGCATGCGCAGTGCTGGGGACGAAACCCGGCACCTCATACATCCTAAGCAAGCCCTAGGGTACTGAACTACACCATCCCAACCCACAGTTTCACATTTCTGACATTCATTATTTCTCACAGTTTCTTTGGGTCAAAATTTGGTTAAGGTTCTAGATGGTCTCCCATGAAACTGCAGTCAGAAATCAGTGACAGATAACTAACAGCAGGGAAATCCATTCATCTAGAAAATTGTTTCCTTGCACAAGTATGAAACAGTTACTAAAGAAAAAAAATGACCGGCTTCATTAACTTTATATTTGTATAAAGGCAAACTATCTTCACAGATAGTTACAAGATTTAAAAAACCAATATTCCAAACAGAGTAACTCTTAACAAAATAACTGCTGACAGTTAAAATGTAACTTCAAATTTGTCCCTTAACTATAGTTCCTCAGTGCTTACTCACATGTGTCAGGCACTGTGCTAAGAGGTGGAAATATAAGCCTGGTGTAGTGGCACATGCCTGTAATCCCAGCAGTCTAGGAGGCAAGGTCAGGAGGATCATAACTTTATGACTTAATGAGGTCCTACGTCAAAATAAAAGGAAAAATGGACTGGGGATACAGCTTGGTGCAAAGGCCCTTGGTTGGAGAGAGAGAGAGAGAGAGAGAGAGAGAGAGAGAGAGAGAGAGAAGAGAGAGAGAGAGTTGATATTACAGTGTAAAAAGATTTTAAAGAACTATGCTGTATAGTATGCCTTTTCCCAATTTCAACTTACCACAATATACTAAGAATGCACTATTTTAAAGCTTAACATTTGGGAAAACCGAGGAAATTGAACTCACATTCTATAGATTATGCAAGTAGGAATTACCAGGTAGGAATTCTTGATAAGATCAAAGGAGGTAGTTTACTCTAGTACCTTATTACAGAAATTGCAGTTAAACATTAATAAAATGCTAAGCATAATAACCTTTGCATACTCTCATCCCTACAGTCTCTTATTTTACCTTTAATCATAGAAGTCTTAGTATTATTATTTTCAAATTGTAGTTGTTTAAGAATCTTGGTGCCAATAACGTTTACACTTTTTTAAATATAGCACAATATAGCACCCAGCAGAGCACTAAGCACTCAACACTGACAAAATTTTACCATATTTTAATAATCACCAACTAAACTCAAAATTGCCATTGTGCAGTTGATGTCTCAGAAGCCCTGAGGATCTCATGGGCACTCAGTAAGAGCACTGGGACTGGAAACTAATTCCAGAGAACTCTGGCCACATCTTTGTCACTTTCTGGCTTAAAGCTAAATCTATTATTTGCTTCTGTCTAGAAAAAAAAAAACCAGTAATTTAGAACATTTCTTTAGCCCACCTAAAAAGAACAGAATAGATGAATCCAGGGTTTCTTCCCTGAGTACGTCCGTTTCCTTTGCCCCATTAATTTACCATTTGGCATGTTCTCCTACATAGCTTCCTGTTTTCTTGATGGTGACACGTGTGCTTAACCAACAATATTTAACATCAGCTAAGAAGGAAGTCTTCAGCTTTGGCAACTTAAAATAACAGTTAACTGTGAAATAAAATAGGCTCCAAGACCAATAATTGCCTTGTAAATACAAACTGCAATGAATAATTGTTAGTTCATGATATTCATCACATTTTCATTTTATAGAATTAATGTTTCTGAACTAAATCTAACATCAATAATTCCACTCAAATTAAATCAGTTTCAAATTTACAATAGTTTCTAGACTGGATGTAGCAGAAAAGAAGCTAGAAGACTGATATCTTAACATCTGCCTAAACAATCTACAAAATGCAAAGGCACTCAGACTTCTGATACAATGAATATAGGCAGCCTTGAGAATTACAGCCAATTTAGCTGACTACATCAAATCTCCTAAAGTCAAGTTACCGGGCCTTTATTCAAGGAAATGCATGAATTACAATTAGCAAAACAATGCAGAAAAATTGCATTGAGGTAGATTTTTTACATTGTTCTCTGGGGGAATGCTACTATCTACTTGATGACATATGATATTTCTAATATGTCAAGTATATCCTCTGTATCTCTAGTGCCTAAAATCTATTTCCAGATCCAACTAGAATGTGATGTATTTGATTCCTAGCACAGGATTCGAAAATGCCATTACCTAAACAAGTGACTTATTTTAGAATGTTTTAAAAATTACAAAATTCGGGCCGGGGATTTAGCTCAGTGGTTCCGCTGCCTGCTTCACAAGCCCAAGGATCCGAGTTCGATCCCCAGTAAAAAAAAACTAGGAATTTGCAAAAATTACAAAATTCAGATATTTGAGAAAACGATGTTTGCCAGTTCACGTGACATCAACTGTTATTCCCAGCTTCTATGCCATATCTTCATTTATAAATGATAAATTTCAACTCTACTCTAGGGTAGAGAATATTTTTAAATATTGGTAGGTGTTCCCATAACAAAACCATGGTTTAAATTACAATGTGATTTCAGTAGGAATGATGGGCTCAGCTACTTTTTTGACAGTCAACTAGGAGGGGGAAATCATTTAACTTTTTTAGACAGATGCATAACTCACTAATTTTCAACCTTTTTTTTTTCTGATACATACATTTAATTCACTCTACCAACAAAGAGAATAAAGAAGGAATGAGTAGAATTATCTCAGTAAGTGCAGAATAAATGTTTGATAAAATTAAGCATCCAATCATAATTTTAAATTCTCTGTAAACTAGAAAAATGAATATCTTTATTTTGATTAAGGCTATCTACCGAAAAAGATCACGGTAATATTATAACAAAATATTAAGTTTTTCCTTTTGAGATAATAAGAAAAGGATACCCGCTCTCTCACTACTTTCATTCAATATTTTACTGGAGGTCCTAATCAGAATCATGGGGGAAAAAAGGGTACAAAGACTGAAAAGGGAGGAATCAGGCCGCTGCAGAGAGGCAGGTCTGTGCACGCCCTACCGAGGTCCCGAGTCATGCGGAACACACAGAATCAGCACGCGGCCCGGCAACAATCCACCAGACCCCCACCCCCACTCCTCTGTACAGCCACCTGGTTCCACACTACAAAGTCGCAGAGGACATCAGACCACCACACCATGGTACTGAGTCCCGCTGCTCCCAGCCCAGAGGTAGGGGCTTCTGAGCCACCGTCCCACTGCTCCTGGTCCAGAGGAAGGGGCTTCCCAGCCACCATCCCTCCCGCTGCTCCTAGCCCAGAGGATAGGGCTTTTGGGCCACCTTCTGTCCCGCCGCTCCTGGCCCAGAGGAAGGGGCTTCTGGGCCACCATCCCTCCCACCGCTCCTGGACCAGAGGAAGGGGCTTCCCAGCCACCATCCCTCCCGCTGCTCCCAGCCCACAGGAAAGGGCTTTTCGGCCACCATCCCTACTGCTGCTCCCGGCCCCTGTCCCACCTCTCCCAGCACAGAGGAGGTAATCCATGCAGGCGCCAACAGCCGCCCCCCCCCAAAGTTGAAATGAGAAAACACGTAAATAAGTCTCAAAACCAGACTTCCAGATCACCTACAGCAACCCCAAAGGGAAATGAGATGGAACACTCTGATACTCAACCACCGGGACCTACTGAACTGGCAACAAAAGGGGATCTGGAAAAAATGAAATCAGAAATAATTTCTCAGATAACAGGAGAAATTGTGCCCCTAGTGCAAGACATGATTAATAAATCCAGAGAGGAGCTCAGGAACATGATGGAATCCCAACATAGGAAACAAATGGAATCCATAAAACAGATACAAATAGATTTCCAGGACATGAAAAACTCCATTGAAATTTACACAGCAGAATGAGCCAATGTGAGGACAGAATTTCAGATATAGAAGATAAGATTGCAGTTAGTGACCAGGAAAAGAAAAATTGCTTCACAATTATAAGGGAACATGAGAAATCAATCCAGCAGCTGCTAGATGATGCAAAGAAGAATAACATAAGACTGATTGGGCTCAATGAAGAAACAGGAGAGAGGGGAGATGACATAAAAAATCTCTTCACAGAAATAATGGCAGAAAACTTCCCAAGCAGGGGGAAAGAGCTTGACATACAGATAAGTGAGGCATATAGGACTCCAAATAGCCTTGATCAAAAAAAATCTACACATAGGCATATAATTGTTAAGATTCCAGAAACACAACAGAAGAACAAAGTTCTACAAGCAGTTAGAGAAAAGAAACAAATCACATACAAAGGAAAGCCCATCAGAATCACAGCAGACTTCTCAACAAAAACCATCAAGGCAAGAAGAGCTCGGAGTGACATATTCCAAGCCCTAAAAGAAAACAGCCTCCAACCCAGACTGATATACCCTGCAAAACTATCTTGCAAAATGGATGGAGAAATAAGATACTTGCATGACAAAGAGCACCTTAGGAACTTCGTGAATACCAAACCAGCACTCCAAAGAATTTTACACAATAGCCTAGGAACAGGCACTGAGGATCACAACCCCAGGAAGCAAAGCAGAATGAACCCATCTGGCATGATAAGAAATTGAATGTAAAGGGGGGAGAACCCAACAAAAAGAAAAAGTCATGGCAATGACAAGTCAATACGTTTCAGTTATAACCATCAACGTTAATGGTCTCAATTCACCAATCAAAAGAAATAGACTGGCAGAATGGGTCAAGAAGCAAAATCCAACAATATGCTGCATACAAGAAACACACTTCATTCAAAAGGAAATTCATAGACTGAAAGTTAAAGGGTGGAAAACAATACTCCATGTGACAGGAACCTGAAAAAAAGCAGGAGTAGCTATCCTCTTTGCAGATCAAGTAGATTTCAAACCAACACTGATTAAGAGAGACGAAGAAGGACACTACATTCTTGTAAAGGGAAGGATCCAAGAGGAAGAGATGACAATCATAAATATCTATGCACCAAACACTAGTGCGCACAACTATATAAAACAAAAACTAACAGACATGAAAAGTCATATATGCACTAATACAATTGTAGTGGGGGACCTCAACACCCCACTGTCACAAATAGATAGATCAACTAGACAAAAAATAAGTAATGAAATACTAGAACTTAATCGAACTCTTGAACAAATGAACTTAACAGATGTTTACAGAGTCTTCCACCCCACAAAATCAGAATACACATTCTTCTCAGCTGCACATGGGTCATTCTCAAAAATAGACCACATACTCACACAAAGAACATGTTTAAGTAAGTGCAAAGGAATTGAAGTTATCCCCTGTATATTAGTAGACCATTGTGCGATGAAATTGGAGATCCATAGCAAAAGAAACTCAAAAAATTGCATAAACACATGGAAATTGAACAACACACTTCTGAATAACCAATGGGTCACAGAGGAAATTAAAGAAGAAATCAGACAATTTCTTCAATTAAATGACAATGACAATACAACATATGGGAATCTATGGGACACAATGAAAGCAGTCTTACGAGGGAAATTCATAGCAGTGAATACGCATATTAGGAAAACAGAACGACCCCAATTAAACAACCTGATGCTGAACCTCAAGCGTCTAGAAAAAGAAGAGCAGGACAACCCCAAAGCTCATACAAGGGAGGAAATTATAAAGATCAGAGGGAAATCAATGCAATGGAGACTAAGAGAACAATACAAAAAATCAATGAAGCCAAGAGTTAGTTCTTCAAAAGAATCAACAAAACTGATAAACCCTTAGCCAACCTTGTCAGAAAAAGGAAAGAAAAGGCCCAAATCCATGCAATTAGGAATGAAAAGGGTGAAATGACAACAGACCCAGCAGAAATCCAGAGGATCTCATCAATACCTACTTCCAGAACCTATACGCCAATAAGATGGACAACACAGAAGAAATGGACAGATTCCTAGATACAGATGAATTACCAAAGTTGAATGAAGAAGACCTAAAAATTCTGAACAACCCAATATCAACCAATGAAATTGAAAATGTAATGAAAAACTTATCAACTAAGAAAAGCCCGGGCCCTGATGGCTTCACTGCTGAATTCTACAAGACATTTAGAGAGGACCTGCTGCCACTACTGTTTAAACTCTTCAATGAAATTGAAAGGGAAGCAATACTCCCAAATTCATTCCTGGAAGCAAGCATCACCTTGATCCCCAAAGCAGAGAAAGACCCAACCGAAAAGGAGAACTATAGGCCAATCTCACTAATGAGCACAGATGCAAAAATCCTTAATAAGATAATGGCAAACAGAATGCAGAAGATCATCAAGAAGATCATACACCCTGATCAAGTGGGATTCATCCCAGGGATGCAGGGATGGTTCAATATATGCAAATCAATCAGTGTAACACACTATATCAACAGAGCCAAGGACAAAAGCCATATGATTTTTTCCATAGATGCAGAAAAAGCATTTGACAAAATCCAACATGCATTTATGATTAAAAAAAACCTACAAAAACTTGGAATAGATGGTCTCTACCTCAAACTGATAGAAGCCATCAATGAAAAACCAACAGCCAATATCATACTAAATGGTCAAAAACTGAAATCCTTCACACTAAAATCAGGAACAAGACAAGGATGTCCACTATCACCACTCTTGTTCAATATAGTTCTGGAAACATTAGCCACGGCAATTAGATAAGAGAAAGAAATAAAAGGAATATAGACAGGAAATGAAGAAGTCAAATTGTCATTATTTGCAGATGACATGATACTTTCTATAGAAGACCCCAAGAACTCCACCAAAAGTCTTCAAGACTTAATAACCCAATTCAGTCAAGTAGCTGGTGACAAGGTCAACATACAAAAATCAATAGCTTTCCTCTACACAAATGACAGACTCACTGAGAGAGAAATAGGGCAAATAATTCCTTTCACAATAGCATCCAAAAAACTGAAATACCTACGAATCAACCTAACGAAAGAAATCAAACACCTCTTCTGTGAAAATTATGGCACTGAAAAGACAGAGTGAAGATGTTATCAGAAAAAGGACAGACATCCCCTGCTCCTGGGTAGGAAGGATTAATATAGTGAAAACGGCCATACTGCCAAAACTTCTATATAGATTTAGTGCAATTCCTATTAAGATCCCAGCAGCATACTTCACTGTGTCAAATGGAATGTCTATTTTTAGTTTTCTGAGAATTTCTAGACTGATTTCCATAGTGGTTGTACTAGTTTATATTCCTGCCAAAAGTGTACAAAAGTTATTTTCCCCCCATAGCCTCACCAGCATTTGTTATTGCTTGATTTCTTAATAACAGTCATTCTTTCTGAACTAAGATGGAATCTCAGTATTGTTTTGTGTTTCTCTGATGACCAGAGAGATACTGAGCATTTTTTCATGTATGCATTGGCCTTTTGTTCCTCTTCTGAAAAGTATCTATTCAATTCAGTTATTTGAGTGAAATTTTTTTTTTGATTGGGTCTTTTATTTTGGGGGGCTCTGGTTTTATTGAGTTCTTTGTATATTCTAGATACTGGTTCTCTGTCAAAGGAGTAGCTAGCAAAACCGTTTTTTCCTATTCTGTAGGTTGTTTCTTCACTTTATTGGGTGTTTCATTTGCTGTGCAGAAGCATGCATTTATTTATTTATTTATTTATTTATTTATTTTTGGTACCGGGGATTGAACTCAGGTCCTTGCGCTTGCACAGCAGGCAGCGAAACCACTGAGCTAAATCTCTGGCCTCAGAAGCTTTTTAACGTGATACAATCCCATGTGTTGATTCTTGACGTTATTTCTTGTACAACAGGGGTTCTGTTTAGAATATCCTTCAAGAGTCTTCCTTATTTTATCTTCCAACAGAGTGTTTCTGTTTTAACATTCATGTCTTTGATCCATTTTTATTTTATTTTGGTGCATGGTAACAGATATGGGTCAAGGTTCAATCGTCTGTGTGTGAAGCACAGGCAAAATTTTAACAAAACTTTCACTTAACTACTGAGTAGGACTGAAATGACTCTTACGGCATAGAGTATGTGACCAATCTGCCATTTCTTTCCTTAGTATCTCCTAATTTTTTCAGGTTTATTTTTCAGATATGACAGGTAAAAGTGCTGTGTTATAAATGATAAAAATTATTTTTAGAGTAGGTCTTATTTCATCTTTATATCATCTAATTGATGTTTTATGTTTTATTATTTATAAACAAAAATTTATATATTGGGGGTCATCATAGTTTAGGGTATACTATAGTATGAATGGGTCCTTCCAAAATTCACATAATGAAATGTAGTACCAGTGCACTGGTATTAAGTGAGAGATGACTAAGTCATGACAGCCCTTGTGAATAAGACTGGTGCCCTTTTAAAAGAGCTAAAGGAGACTGTTTGCCCCAGTGCCCTTCTACTATGAAGACAAAAAGAAGGAACCATCTAGGGGGAACAGGCCTTCCCCAGACACTGAATCTGCTAGCACCATGAGCTTGGATTTTACAGCCTCCAGACCTGTGAGCAGTAAATTTCTGTTGCTAACAAATTACCCAAGGTGAAGTATTTTGTTATAGAAGCCCAAACAGACAAAAATGGGGCAGATAATCAAAAAGGTTCAGTGATCACTGCTCTAAGAGGTAGAAAAAGGGACCTCTATTCTCTATTCTGTAATCAAAAGACAAAAATCAAAATATGAAAATTGATACAATTTAAGTAACAATTCAAGACAACAATAGATACAAGTCACAAAGCAATTAACATGATTAATTGCCAAATTAGTGGTTAAATAATATAACCATAATTGGATTTTAGAGAGCAGAGAAACCACTTTCACCTAGAGTAATGAAGGAAGGCTCACTGAAAAAAGTGGCCTCTAAAGAATGAATTGGATCCGTCAAGACAGGGGAAGGAGAAACACTTCCCTGCAATTGTCCTTAAGAGGAGCGAAACCTGGAGACAGACACTCTGAGAGACTGGAAACTCTAAAAAGAAACAGAGTGTATTATACCCTGAATCTCTCAGCATGCAGTGGTGTACCTGCTGGCACACAGGAGGTACCCGAAAACTATTTCAGAAATAGGACCAGTGAGGAAGGTAGAGCTGGAAAAGACAAGCACACACAAAGATCATACCAATGTAAAACAAATTATATAATGGTCATGGTAGAATTGCAATTCCAACTGTGGAAACATAGGTAATTATCAAATTGATAAACGTTATAAAGGCCACCACCAGTTTACATATTTTTCTACATTTCATGCACAATGTAATTTTATAGAAAGTAATTTTTACACTAAACACTATTAATTATTTCACAGGGCTGCAGCCTTTTTAGACCTTCAGTTTCATCCACTGACTCAAATTATGTCCTAAGTGAACATATTTCTTATTTTCTGAACTCTGGAGGCTTTATATTTTTTATAATTTGCTCACTATTTACCTAAATCCCATCTAAATCCTGCCTGTACAGGAAAGGACTGATTTATCTTGGTGTGCTCTGGTAGTGAAGACTCTTAGGGGAATAAGAGTGTTCCCCTTATTAGCTTTGAGATTATGCACTTTATTTATGTTGGCGTCTCCACAGTGCATCATACTTACTAGGTACTCAATATGTGCTTTTTTTATACAAAGTAAATTTCAGTGAATAGAGACAATATAGATGAATACAGATTACAAAAGACTGCATTGTAAACATTCTCTACTCAAAATTCATGCTTCTTTAGTATACGTATATGGCAAATATAAACAGTAATGATGCTCTGAGTTTTCACTGATGCAACCAATTGAAAATTTTAGCAATCTGGAGAGAAGTCATCGTTCTTAAAATCACCTTCCATATTTTAAATTAGATTATCCAATATCTATTGTCTCACTCCTGAGAACTGTTTTAAAAAGCCAAGTCAGCCGGGCATGGTGGCGCACGCCTGTAATCTCAGCACCTGGAAGGCTGGGGCAGAAGGACCATGGAGAGTTTGAGGCCAACCCAGGCTACAGAGTGAGTCCCAGGCCAGCCTGAACTACACAGCAAGACCCTGTCTCAAAAACCAAGAAAATAAATAAATAAATAAATGAAAACAAAAATAAAGAGCCAAGTCCTAGACTGTCAGAATATAGAAACCTTTCTAGAACAGTGTTACTCAAACTGGAATCCATGGTTCAGTTCTAGTCCAAAAACAATTACTACTTCATAATGGGAAAAGCAATTGAGTGTATAAATTTTAAAATTTTCACAGCACTATGTAAAAATAAAGTTAAGTCTGATAAATCTGTAATAAAACGGTCAAGGCTGGTATTTCATGCCTTTGTCATCTCATTTTTCTAATAATTTGTCTATATAGTCCTTTACAAAAGTAATCAGCTTGTGATTTATTGGAACATGTTTAAAGCTCTGGTCTTTCATTAAAGACAATTTGAGAAACACTTCACTAAAGATTCTTTAATGCTGAAAGTAGCTAGCTATGAAGATAAACTACTTTACTTTGATGTCCCCCAATCTCCTTATTCATCTTGATTTTCCCACAACAGTACACTATTTTTTTTCCAAGTGTTCTTTTGATATCCCTACTAAGTTGACAGCAATATCAATACAGTTCTCTGCCTAACCTTTATCATCAGATTATCTCACTACTCAGAACCTGAAAGCTACTCTATTTTCATCCAGATGTAGCTCTAACATATTCATAGATTCATTCCTCATAAGAAGATATCAATTAATTTGAAGATCCTGTTAGGAGGGTTCACTCAATCTTGAAACATGAATGCTGGCATAAATCTGTGAAAGTTGTTCATAAATCTTTTGAAATCCTAAAGGTAGTATAGCTAAGTTTTATATCTTAGGCCTCCATAACTGAAGAAGTGGCCTGATACATAATAGATACACACATACATAGTGAATAACATCTTGAACTTGTGTTCAAAAACCTACTATCTCTTAAATTCCATTAATCTACCGATACCTCTTTAATGTCTACTTTTCAGTTGTGTTCTCTGGTCTCTGTTACTTGGGATGAGAGGCTGCAGTATATTTGGCCCAGTACCCAGTTTTGCAGAACTGGCCACATTATGGATATCCTCGTTAACAACCGAGTTCCATTCCTGCAATCAGGTCATTAAATGAATTGGTCGCTGAGTGGGGAAGTGTATATAGTATGTATATTATAATATTCAGAACAAAGAAGGGTCAAAGGAAACTCCCATCTTGATGACTTCGCTTGTATCTGTACAACTCTTACATGCAGTACTGTAATGTATAACAGAACATAAAACTACAGTACTGTACAGTACAATGTGTAAAAACTATGGCACTGTACTACAGAAGAAGCCACTGTAAGGCTGCACTGCTGTTGATGTTTCTGCATCATTAAGTCCAAATGCAGGTCAGAAGGCTGAGCAGTGGGTCATAAGTCTGAACAGTCATTAAACAAGTAGGTTGCTGGGCCGGGGATTTAGCTCAGTGGTTCTGCCGCCTGCCTCGCAAGCGGAAGGTCCTGAGTTCGATCCCGGGTACCAAAAAACAAAAAAAAAGTATGTTGTTAAACAAGGAATAGCTGCGTTGTTAATGACCACAAAGCAATGCAGATATTAGTATCTCAAGAAAACTAATTAATGGCAACAGCTATGTCACCTTGGTTGTAATAATAAAATGAGCATCAATTACAGCATCAAATAAAAACTAAGTATTGACAAACTCTAAGGACCAATAATGCACCATCCTTAACCACAGAAAAGAGATCTATATTATAGTATGAACATTAAGACAAACCAAATATGGGCCAGGGATTTAGCTCAGTGGTTATGGCGCCTGCCTCACAAGCGCAACGTCCTGAGTTCGATCCCTGGTACTAAAAAAAAAAGACAAATCAAATACTTCCCTACTACTATTGACTTACAGTAAATATTTATGAAATGGAACAACCATACCTCTACTAACAATAGAACAGTCAAAAGCAACAATGTAAAGTTAACTAGCTATCAAAAGATTCATAAAACTTGGTAGTTATACTATTAATGGCAGAGGGCTGGGGAACCAGAGAATGAAAAAAGCAAAATTTGAGAAATATCAGTAGCATATGAAAAGAAGGGGATCCTATTGAAGAGTAAAGGAAAACTGATAATGTTAGAGAACAATTATAGGAAAGAACAAGCAAAAGAAAAAAAAAGAGCAAATTACATAGAAGAAAGATAAATTAAAAAGCTGAACGGGGAAAAGAAAAAAGGAGAGAAAAGAAACTAAAGGGGAAGAAAATTGGAGAAAAAAACCCCAAAGCTCCTCAATGAAGGAAAGCTAAAAATAATAAAAATAAATAAAAGACTGAGTCAAAGAAAAAAATCCCTGAGTTTTTGAATGAGTGGCTGTTTTCCAAGATGTGCATTCTTAAGATCCAGCCAGTCACAATTTTCTATACCTAGCTTTAGGGCTTATGAGTTTTTGAGGTGCTCCCCCTGTATCAGAGGTCCCTCTGTCCGTTCCAAGACTGCGGTTACTGTCCAAGCCAGGGTATGTCCTTGCTTCCACTGGTAGATGGGTAACAAGATTAGCCTTTTGGGTATAGGCTGCAGGGTGGGGTTCAAGTGGACTGTTGGACTTAATGTTGACAGTCACAGGGTCTGGCTGCTCCTGTCTCTCCCCGGCATTATCCTCATCCCAGACCAGGTCACTTGGCTAGTCCTCACACCTGCTGCCCAGTGCCTCTGATGTCTGGGGAGGGTTGTCATGCATCTAGCGTGGGCCTGTTGCTTGTGGAGGGGCACCTCGGATCCAGCACAGGCCCGCTTGCTTGCCATGGGGGAGGGTTGCCACTCCAGTGTGGACCTGCTTGCTCATATCAGGAGTACACTGTGTATCTGGTCAGGGTTTTAAGTATTCTTGTCTAATGATGTTTCATAAATGGAAATTTCTGGGAAACATATTCTACAATGTACTGTATTAATAAGTAATTCCTATCTGTTCCTAGCCCAGCTAAGTAACCTTGAATGAATTTCATAACCTCTCAGAGCCTTATGTCCTCATCTGCTTAAAAAAAAAAAAAATTTAAAGGAGAAGATTAAACTTCTTCACAGATTTATTGGGTATAAAAGCCTGATTAAAAAGAGCTTTATACTACTGAAAAATGCTAAATTTGTTTATTGCTCATTTATGGAAAAAAATACATGAGTAATGGACACTGAGTCTATTACAGCCCTGAATCCACTGTTGGCCTTGGTCTGTATCCACATCAAATTCATAGTAAAACAAATTTTATATTATTTCCAAGGATATTATTAAAAGTTTTATCATTTCTGCAATTAAACTATATACTCACACATGCATTCCTACACTAAGAAGAGCACCAAAAGTACTTTTCATTGAATGTTATTCCTCCTCCAGAATATTTCTTCTTTTATCCTATAACTGTCTTTCCTCCTAAAACCAACACAAATTTCCTCCTCTACTGTCTTTGGAGTCCTACAGCAGAAACTGCTTTTAAGCCATATTCTACATATTACATGAGTAAAAATGTTTTACTATAAAAAATTTCCAATAATATAGAAATGAAAGTTCCAATTACCCATTCAATATTCATCCTTTTCTCTCTCAAGTTATCTACTATACTGGATAACTTTTTGCTAAAAATCTTCCCAAACTTTCTCTGTAAACATAGATATACATATGTACTTATATACACACACGAGAGTACTGTTTTACACATTCTCATATTCTATAGACTGACTTAGTATTGTCATTCAGTCCCAATCAATATTACTTTAGCTGGACGCTTGGGAAACCTAGACAATACTTCTAAGGGGTGGCCACTGAGGTCATTCCATTCAAGTCACAGTTTCTTAGGGTGTCAACAACTATTTACCACAGGCCTATTTTATGCCAGGTACAGGGTATATAATGTGGAACGAAAGAGGTACCGTGCTTGCCCTCAAGGAGCTAAACGTCTTCCGTGAGACACAGCATTAAGTAAATACCGTATCCACTCTTATTCTCAGGGATACAAACCAAGATCCCCAGCAGATGCCTGATCCTACCAAATCCTACCTCTACTATTTTTCTACTACCTAAAGTTTAATTTATAAACCTGGCACAGTTAGAGATTAACAGCAATAACTAACAATATAATAAGATGATAATAACAATATACTGTACAAAGTTGTGAGAATGTGGTCACACTCTCTTGAAAGAGTCAAGAAAAATATTGTTTTTTGGACCACAGTTGACCTCAGGTTACTGAAACTGCAGAAAAAAAAAATGCAGAGAAGGAAGGACTACTACATAGGACTATATGCAATGATATCTTTCAAATCACTTATAATGGTAACATTATTAACGATAACAGCTATTATTATTGTCCTTAACACTGAACATAAAGTTGCTTGAGTTAGCCAATGCACTAGTACCATAATCATAACATTATAATTATGTTGTGGGTCAGTAAGCATAAATTAAAAGGCTTCTGCATCAGTAAATGGCTTTCCTCTCCCTTTGAAGGGGATGCTAATAATATAAAGTCTCGCTCAATTTCAACACAGCTTTTCCTAGCCTTTAAATAGAAGAAAAAATAGAAAGACAGTGCTAAGAGAGAAGTAGGCTAGAGCAGTGCTTTCAACTTTTCAGAAGCTAAACTAACCAAGTAAAGAATATATATTAAGTACCTCTGACTTAGTCAAAGTGAAAAATTTTGTGCTTCAGTGGACACTAAAAAACTAAGTAAAAAAGTAACACATGGAATGGGAGAAGATATTTGCAAATCATTTGTCTATCTGATAAGGGATTGATATACAAAATCCATAAAAAATCTAAAACTCAATAACAAAAAACAATTTTTAATTGACATGGATAAGGTCTAAATAGACATTTTTCCAAAGAAGTTGAACAAATAGCCAAGATGCTCAACATCACTAGTTCTTAGAGAAATGCAAACGAAAACCAGAGATAACACTTCACACGCACAATTAAAATGGCTACTATCAAAAAGAAACAACAAAAACAGAAAATAAGTATTGATGCACCTGAGAATATGGAGAAATCAAAATCCTGTGGATTAATGATGAGAAGGCAAAGTAGTACAGCTGTTGTTCAAAAAGAGTAGTGATTCTTCAAAAAATTAGATATATATCACTTCTCAGCCTTCTCGCTAAGATCAAGTGTGGAAAATCAGATATAGAATTACCATATGATCTAGCAATTCCACATCTGAGTATATATACCTGAAAAAACTGGAAACAGGTTCAGATATTTGTATACCCTTACAAACAGCAGTATTATTCACAGCATCCAAAAGGTAGATACAACAAATGTCCAACAAAAGGTGACTGGATAAACAAAATGTGCTACAGATCGATAATGGAATATTAATCAGCATTAAAAAGGAAGAAAATTCTGTCACATGCTACAACGTGGATGAACCTTGACGATACTGTGCAAAGTGAAATAAGTTAATCACAAAAGGCCAAACACTGCATAATTTCACTTACATATAGGTACCCAAACTAGTCAAATTCATAAAAATGGTGGTTGCAGTAGCTGAGTAAAGGGAAGAACAGGGAGTTAGTGTTTAATAGGCACAGCTTGCTTTGCAAGATGAAGAAAGTTTTAGAGAACTAAACCTGGACAAAGTGGCTCAGGCCTATAATTCCAGCATACTGGGAGGGGAAGGTAGAAGAATTCCAAGTCTGAGCCTAGCCTGGATAACTTAGCAACTTAGCAAGACCATGTCTCAAAATTTATAAAAAAGACTGAAGATGCAGCTTAGAGAGGAGGTCCTGAGTTGCAGCCCCAGTACTCCCCAAAAACAAACAAAAAAAGAAAAGGTTTTAGATATATACAACATCTTCCTATGCTACATTTACAAAGCTACATCATGCCACAAAACTATAAATTTTAAAATGGTTAAAATGATAAATTGTGTTATATATATTTTACCACATAGAAAAGCATGTGTTTAGTTCAAAATTGAACCTCTATGTTAATAATTTACTAAACTACAAAAAATTTTTAAATAATCCTTTTTAAATGAAAAAGTCTTAGAAGTCCATAGGTGAAAAAAAATCATTCTGAGGGCATTATACCTACTTAAAAGTAGAATATCAAAATGACCTACAAAACTTCCACTTCATTCAAGATTTGTTATTCATAATTTGGCAAGAGCAAAGGTTGAGATAAAAAAACCTTTTCAGAACATAAAAAGGACATATATTTCAAACAGTCAGACCCACCAAGGTCAGAGGGATAAATTCAACTTTCATAACACACTACAAAAAAGATAAACAAATTACTCAGAAAATGTGACCCTGAGAAGAAAGGTTATAAAATTATTTTTCAAGCAATATGGTACCAAAAAGCAAGATTATTCAAGCTGTATGGAAGCTAAGGAGGGGGCTATTCTACCTTTCTACAAAGCATACGGCTCCTTTTTAACATCGAAGTGATGGCATAGAAATGATTAATGTGGAGCCCTAAAACAAATTTATGTGAATAAAAACATGTACCAAAAGATCCTCACCTATTTTCTAAACACAAGGAACTTGGCAAGTTTGTCATCCTAATAAAATAAAAACTAATCTATCACCTCCCTTCTGGTCTATTGTATTTTTTGTTCGTTGTTTTTTGGGTTTTTTTTAGTACTGGGGATTGAACTTGGGACCTTGCGCTTGCAAGGCAGGCGCTGGAACCACTGAGCTAAATCCCTGGCCCCCTTCTGGTCTATTGTAATGGCCAGTTAACTATATTGTACCCTGAGCAAGATATTTTCCACAGAACAAGTGGTTTTATTTTTAAACATACAAAAGATCACTGACCCTACTACTTAAAATCTTTCAATAGCTTCTCATTCCACCCAGAATAAAATATAAGCTTCAAAATCTAGTTCCCCAGGCTCTGCATAATCCGGCCCCTGTCTACTCTAGTATTCCCCTCTCATTTTCCTCTCTCACTCTCTCTCTCTCTCCATTTCAACCACAGTGGCTTTGCCAATGCTTGAGCATGCAAAGCTTCATCCTGAGTATTTCCTTTCTCATAATGAATTATCCTCATCTTTCATAACTCAATTTAAATGTCATCTCTTCAGAGAGAGCTTTCCTCACCATCAATTCTCAATTAGCCCCTCACCAGGCCAGTTTTTCTTCATTTCCTTTTCTCAGTGAATTCAAAAGAGGGGTTTTTGTTACGATACGTTTCCTGATGGAACAGTATATACCTATTTAAATGAGGTTACTTTAAAGGTACTTAGAATATCTAGAATATATGGCCAAGTAAGACAACTTTTAAGAATTAGAACAGGACTACTATCATACTAGTCTGTAAAGCTCTAACACAGTTAAGACACTATAGAAATGATGGAAGGACAATGAGGCTGACTGACTAAAACAGAAAGTCTAGAAACAGGTCTCTATATGATACAAATTTGATATGAGAAAGATAGCTTTGCAGATCCTTGGGCAAAGAATTGACTCCTCAATGATGCTGGGTCTACCAAGTATACAGATGGAGGAAGGGGAAAAACAAAAAAATGTCAATTAGAAATCAAAAAGGAGGCCGGAGATTTAGCTCAGTGGTTTTGCTGCCTGCTGTGCAAGGGCAATGAACCAAGTTCAATGCCTGGTGCCAAAAAAAAAAAAAAAATGAAAACTTTAAAATTCTTACACGAAGATGTATGACTTTTAGAAAGGCTAAAGTTTCTTAGGTCTCTCTCTCTCTCTCTCTCTCTCTCTCTCTCTCTCTCTCTCTCAGATATATACATAAACACAAAAAGAAATTCTTTTTCAGTACAGGGGATTAGACCCAAGTAGAACTGAGTTATATCTCCATTTTGTTTTGTTTTGTTTTGTTTTGTTGGTACCAGGGATCGAACTCGGGTGCTTGCACTTGCACAGCAGGCTAAATCCCCGGCCCTTTAATTTTATTTTGAGATATGGTCTCATTAATTTTCCCAGACTGGGCCTTGAACTTGTGATTCTTCTGCTTTAGCCTCCCAATTAGCTAAAAGACTTTAAAATCTATACAGAAACACAAATGACCCATTTACAAGATGCGAAAAAAAGAAAAGGATATCTCCAAAAGAAGAAATCTAAATTATCAATAACGTACGAAAACATTTTATCACACTGGCAATCAGAGGGCTATAAATTAAATTCATGAAATATCATTTCAAACTCAGCAGGTTGGAAAAATTTAAGTCTGACAATACCAAGTATTGGTAAAGCTACAAAATAATGAGAATTCTCATTCCTTTCTGGCGGAAGGAAATTGATACAATCCAGTCACATTTAATTAAAAAGAAGATGCATACAACCCAAGAGCCCACAATTCTATTCTCAGGACTATACCCAGGAAGGGTAACTTTCAAACTTTTGATCACCATTCACACATTTTTCATTGTGAACCAGTACGCACATACTTACTTAACTGAAATGAAAATTCACAAAACAGTGTTTATTCTTACTACGTGTGACACATTCTGAGAGTTTCCATCCTGTTCTTATTCATTTCTTAAATGTTGGAGTGACTCATTCAATTGATTTTACAACCAGTAATGGGTAAACACACTAAGTTCTAGAAATTTTGCCCCAGAAAATAGTCTCACGTATATCTTATGTACACGTAAAAAAAATGTTCACTGTGGCACTCTTTGTCAAAAAATAATTTAAAAGAATTAATTCAAAATCAGGGGCATACTCATAAATGGAATATGATACAGCAGTAAAAGAATAAGGCTCTAAGTATCAATACAGACAAGTCTCATTAACTTAAAATTAAGCAAAACAAGCAAAGTGAAAATGAACATATGCGCTACAATATTATTTGTATAAACCTTTTAAACATACAAAATAATATCACATATTTACATATACATTTGTTTATAACGAATATATAATGTATGAAGCCACTCACTGGGAGAAAGAGGAATGAGAACAACAAAGAAAAAAGAAAAGAAGGTGATATGGAAAACCCATATCTACATACTAAAGTAGTAAAAACTGCCCATCTTCAAAATTAAACTGCTGCCTACTAGGACAGCAGTGTCCTTCCATACACAAGACTAATAAAGAAAAGCTCACCCTGCCAGCCCGAAAGATCAATACAGCTGAGATCAGTCTTCAAAGCTCCCAGCACTCATCTTTTTAAACTGTTCTATTTAGTAATCAAGTACTTATGCTGAGTATCTATTTTTAACTAAGTAATGAAATTCAGAACATGGACCAAAAATGCAACAGGTAGTTGTGGGAGGAAGAGATGTCACAGCAGATGCCCCAAACACAGCCATGTGCCAGTAAGGTTGAGTCACTGCAACATGCTGAAAAAAGATCTTGAGGCTCAGCTGCCACAGGTTGCAGTGAGCTCTCTCTGCTTTCCTCCCTGTTATCCTTGCCAGGCATTATTCCAGAATGCTAAACAGACACTTCGATATCTTCAAGATGACAAAAACCACTAAAAATGATAAAATATGTCATCCTACAAATAGCACATGCTTGTGATCAAAGTAAAACAGAGCAGAGAATTAATAAACATTCAGTAAACTCATAAAATAATTCTTCAAAATCAATAATCTGGCCCCTTCAGATTTCAGTATATATTTTACGTAAAAGAGTAAACCCCATACTGTAAGACACTATATATATTTTGAAAAATACCAACTCATTTGTCAGGGAAAAATCACTAAAAAGACTGTATGCAATAGAATTTAAGAACTACATTATCAGGCCAATAAATGTCCTTTCAAGCCAAGAGAACAAATCACTCTGATCTTTAAATGCAAGAACTTCCCTCAGAAAGCACCTTCGTCATTCATTTCATATTGTATGTGAAAGATACCATGGCAGAGCTGAAGGAGGTATAAAAATAAATTAAACAAAAACTCTGTCCTTGAGATAAGATATTGATGGCTTGGGACGGGGATTTAGCTCAGTGGTTCTGCTGCCTGCCTCACAAGCGCAAGGTCCCAAGTTTGATCCCCGGTAACAAAAAAAAAAGAAAAATATTGATGGCTTAGCAGTAGAGTTTAGAAACATAGTCTTCAATAAGGTAAAAATATCTACAGGTACTGAAGAGAAAAAAAAGGATGAACTGCTATTAAAAGAAGAAAAGAATCTTGTCAGTCCATTCCCCCATGATCCAGATCTAGAAAATAGGTACTTAGACACCTTTGCAAGGGCTAAGTGGCCACATACTGTAATGACTGCTTCTTCTAACCTCGAAAAATCAGTCTCCTCATTTGATACCTTCAATGTATACTGTGTCCTGTACAAAAGACAGCCCTCTGAGTTAAGTAGAAATTGAAAACGTGGTTTCCCAACTCACATAACCCTGAGTGCTGCAAATCTAAAAGAAAGGGAAATGCCAAATGACACACCAAAAAGAAGCCATTCTTTACCCCATCTCTGTCACTCTTTTGCAATGGAATTTTGAGGAATTCACATTTTGACAGAGGATTAAAGAAAAAATTGCTAATAAGCTCCTAAAGAACTTTCATGAATCTTTCAGACAAGTACTACACAGAAGAAATTAATAATCCACACAGCTTCACAACCCACTGATTCTTGACAAAGGTGCCAAAAAGATACATCAGAGGAAGGACATCCTCATCAACAAATGGTGCCAGGAAAACTGGACAATGACTCGCAAAAGGTTGAAACTTAATCCCTACCTTCCACCCAGCTCGAAGACCAACTTGAAATGGATCAAAGATCTTAGGCCTGACACTACTAGAGAAAAACATATGAAGGCCAGGGATTTAGCTCAGCGGTTCCACTGCCTGCCTCCCAAGCACAAGGTCCTGGGTTTAATCCCCAGTACCAAAAAAAAAAAAAAAATGAAAAGCACTTCAAGATATTGGTACAGACAATGATCTTCTGGATATGGCTCCAAAAGCCCAAAAAACAAAAGCAAAAATTGACAAATAGGATAACCTTAAATTAAAAAGCTCTGTACAGCAAATGAAACAATCAACAAAGAGCCTACAAAACAGGAGAAAATATTTGCCAGCTGTTCATCTGACAGAGGGTTAATATCCAGAATACATAAAGAACTCAGAAAACAACAACAAAAACCCAAGTAATCGAATTTTAAAATGAGTAAATGATCTGAATAGACACTTCTCAAAAGAAGAAATATAAATGGCCAAGCCAGACATGGTGGCTCACATCTGTAACCCCACCACTGTGGGAAGCTGAGGTAGGAGGATCACAAGTTCGAGCCCAACCTGGCCACCACAGCAACTCAGCAAGACCCTGTCTCAAAATTTAAAAAGACTAAGACTGTAGGTCAGAGCAAAGGCCCTAGGTTCAATCTTAAGAATAGGAAGGAAGAAAGAAAGAAAGAAAGAGGTAAAGAGAAAGAAAAAGAAAGGAAGGAAGGAAGAAAGGAAGGAAGGAAGGAAGGAAGGAAGGAGAGAGGGGAAAAGAAAAGGGGGAATAGGAGGAGGACAAATGGCCAATAACTATATGAAAAAATGCTCAATGTTATTAGCCACCAGGAAAACACAAATTAAAAGTATAATAAGATACCATCTCACCCCAGTTAGAATGGCTATTATCAAAAAAATTCTTTTATACCTAAAAACTAGCAAATGCTGGCAAGGATGCAAAGAAAAAAGAATTCACACACTGCTGGTGGGAATGTAAATTAGTACAGCCACTATGGAAAACAGTATGGAGGTTGGTTCCTCAAAAAACTAAAAATAGTACTACTATATGATTTGGCTACCTAAAGAAAATACTCCTGGGTATATATCCAAAGGAAATGAAGTCAGCATACAAAAGAGATACCTGTATGCCCATGTTTATTGCAATGTTATTCCCAATAGCTAAGATATGAAATTAGCCCATGTGCTCATCATAGATGAGTGAATAAAGAAAACATGATACATTTACACAATGGAGTATTATTCAGACATAAAAAGGAATGGAAAATACTATCATTTGCAGCAAACAGATGGAGCCGCAGGATCTTGTATTAATGAGCAAAATAAGCCACAGAAAGACAGGTATCTCATGTTCTCTCTCATATGTAGAAACAAACAAACAAAAAGTCAACCAGAAAGTAAAAGAATTATTACTAGGAACTGAGAAGGGTGCAAGGAAAGCGGGAGTAAGGGCGGAAGAAGGATAGACGGATAGGACCAATGCATATTATATGCAAGTATGGAAATAGCACAGCAAATCTCATGAGCATGTACAACTAATTTCCAAAAGCAAAATAAGATAGCAACAATGCTCTGGACTACGGCTTTTCACATGATTTTCTACAGAGCAACTCTGTTAATGCAGATCAAGGCATTTTTGTTTTCTAAAGCTAAAAAAAGTAAATTCCATAAATACTTGGTATAGTTTAATGTTAAAAGTCCTTCAAAAAGCCATGTATTAAACCTTTCCTCTTTTTAAGTTAATTATTTGTTATTTTGTAATTATGAAAAGCTGACTGCATAATACTAAATGTCATTAAATGTGATTTCAAATATTTTTTTAGGCAGAACTGATCCAGACCGGGCCAGGACCAGTGGGTTTATTTCAAGTTTTTCATCAGGTCTACTATTTGCACTTAAGACATTCAACTAAACACTGAGGAATTTGAGAACACCCAAAAGGAAATCTGCAGAAAAGAAGCAACGTGGCTTTAACTGGTCTCTCAGAACACTAATTAAAGAAGGAAGTTCAGGTTTACATCATCTAACATAAAGCAAGCTTTTGTACATGGGGAGGGGAGGGGGCTTGAGGGAGGAATGGGATAAAATTAAAATAAAATTTATTTTAAAATAAAATAAAGCAGCCATCGGTCTACTGGGCATCAGTCCCATCAGGTCTTCAACACTGTTAAAGCAATGCTGGGATAAGCTAAAGAGGAAAAGCTTAGTTCTGTACCCTAACTATTCAAGCCAGTAAACACCCCTGGTTCACAAGTTTCTTTATTTTAAACGACAACTTTACAAAGATATAATTCACATGCAATAAAATTTACCCTGAAGTGTACAATTCAGTGGTATTAATATATTCACAGTTGTGCTACCATCACCACTATCTAAATTTAGAAAATTTTTGTCATGCCCAAAAAGAGACCCCATACCCATTTGTAGGCGCTTCTTATTCCCCCAGCCCCTGCCAACCCCTAATTTACTTTCAACATCCATGGACTGGCCTATTCTGGACATTTAACAGAAACGGAATCATACAATACATGATGTTTTGTAGCTTTCATGTGGCACAATGTTTTTGAGATTCATCCCTGCTGGAGTATGATTAGCACTTCGTTCCTTTTTATGGCTGAATTTATAGTCTATTTTTCCATAAGAATTTATTTTTCCATAAGAATTTATAGTCTATTTTTCCATAACACTTGTTTGTCCATTCATAAGTTGATGGACTTTTGAGCTGTTTTCACAGGATTTGGGGCCTGGAAAACCTTATTCATCTAATCTGGTTGCTCATTTTATAAATAAAGAAACTGAGATCCAGTGAGAAAATTCTAGCCACTTCTGGCTATACATAATATAGCAGTCTCACTCCACACCTGAGGTGCCTTTGCTTCTCCAAGCTCACCCCCTTCCTATAAAAGGAGAAAATTCTTAATGAGTGTGATCTAAGCAGTAAGACGCAAGATATGATGGGGCAGAAAGGAAGAGAACAGAATTAGGTGTATTCTCATTAAGCTATTCATTTGAAGGCCAACAGTTTTAAATCTTCAAAAACATAGTCAAAAAAGAGATGAGCACAGAGAAGAAATAAAAATTTAAAAAGGAAAATCAGAAAAGAAACTGAAATGCCCTAAGTCCATTTGAAAATCTCTTTATTCTCAGACCTAGAAGAAACATTAACTGATTTAAAGGTCCCAGAAAGATAAATCCAAAGTCAAGGCAACAAATGACAAGAAATGAACACAGCAAATAAAGTCTATCCATCTACTTTCTACACTAAGAACCACTAGAAAATACCTTCTTGTGATCTGACCCCAATGACTTCAATCAGAGGCAGTTTATCTAAAAGTTCTTTGTAATTCAGGAGGCCCCAATCTGTATCTAGCTTGTCTATAACAACCTGGGCAATCCAGACTGAGTGAATCCTAACCACGATCTCCAATTCACAACCCCTACTTCCTAGCACCACTTACCAGCTGGAAACCCTGTCTAAGCACCTGGCCTGTTGGTTGAGTACCTGGCACAAAACTCTAAGCCAGTAAAAAAAAATTCAAAGGTCAATTTCCAATCCCTGACTATTCTAAGGATAGTTTTTAAAGCCCCTAACATGTATAGTTAACTTTTATAATCAAAACAGAAAAAACAAGTTAATTACCTTCTAACAACGCCCCCAGAGTTTTCTACCATAGTCTTTTCTTTTTAATTTTTTAATTTTATTAGTACATGTTTGCAGTTCATGCAGTTCACAGCATCTTGGAGAGTGGTTACATGTACTTACCATAACTTGTTTCTTTTTTAATCCCCTTCCCTTCCCCTTCCTCTTCTTCCAATTCCCTTATCTCACTTTTCATTCTTTTGATATTATTAATCTTAGCTTATGTTATACCACCTTCTTTTCCCTCAACAAATGGGCACGGTGGCTCATGTCTATAATCCCAGCACTCTGGATGGCTAAGACAGGAGGATCACAAATTCAAGCCCAATCTAGACAACTCAGCAATTTTTTTTTTTTTCCTGTACTGAGGATCAAACTTAGGACCTTGCGCTTGCAAGGCAGGCACAGTTCTTCTGAGCTAAATCCCCAGCTCCCAACACAGTAATTTAGTAAAACCCTATCTCAAAATTTAAAAACTAAATGAAAACTGACGATATAGCTCAGCGTGAATCCCCAGTACCGTAAAAAAAATCCCCACTACCATAAAAATTAAAAAGGATCAATGTATCCCTACCACTAGCAAAATGACTAACAAAGAGTAAATGGATACAAGTATTTGATTAATGAAATTGAAAACAATGCCAGATCTTGTAAAAAGCACCTTACTATTCCAAAGTGTTTTAGTCTTGTTTATCTTACTACTGAAGAACATAAATGTCTACCCTATATCCAAGTGTTCGTTCCACTTAGTCAAAAGATAGAAAGATTTATAGAAGGAAAAAGAGGCCAACAAGGAAAACTAAAAAGAATACCAAGAACACAGTACTTCCAGGAAGAAACAATGATGGGAATATGTCAAAGAGTCACAAAAGCCACTTGATAGAGCTCCAACGGCAAAAGATAGAACAACTGGGCAACAACAAAAAAATGATGACAGTACAGCTACTCTTAGACTTACAATGGGGTTACATCCCCATAAACCCCTCAGAAATTGAAAATATCATAGATTGAAAGTGCCTTGAATATACCTAAGCTACCGAGCACCAGGGTTTAGCAACACAGTACACTGACTGTAGTGTATCAGTGGTTTCCCCTCATGACTGGCCACTGCCCAGCACTGAGAGGATCGGGCCAGATGTCACTGGCCCGAAAAAAGGTCAAAGTTCAACATTCAAGTACAGTTTCTACTGACTATGTATGACTTTCGCATCATCTTGAAGTCAAAAAATCATAAGTTGAGCCGTTGTAAGCCAGGGACTGTCTGTTCTTGAATTATAACCCATAGAATAAAATGAATACCTAAAAGTTCATATTGACATAAACAAATGACTTGAGTATTTATTTACTAAGTAAATAATTGAGGGGGAAAAGACAATGCTTCCTTATAATAGGATACAAATTAAAATATGTGGAAGAAATGAAGGAAACAGAAAATCAGTCTTAGACAAGCCCCAGAGTAGAAAGTGCAGACAGGAGCTGTCAGTGGACTTTAAAATTAATGGACAAAGGTATGTTGAGAAAATGGACAAAAGCACAGTCTTGAGGCATTGCTCCACAAGACCCTAATTACAAAGGAAAAATCAGATAACTTTACTATGGAAAAACACCTGGTTCATACAATCTTAACCAAGTGATCAAAGTTAACATACTGGTAAAAAGGCATAGAAACATCATGTATTCCCTCACCGGATGCGCAAAGATCTAAAGTTTTCATGGGAGAAAAATGCATTTCTCACTCTAAGGAAAGGAAAATATTAGACAAACCCATATGGAGGGACACTTTACAAAATGCTCTTAAACAGTGTCAAAGTCACTAAGGACAAAGAAACTAAGGAATTGTCACAGACTAGGCAGACTAAGGAGACATGACAATTAAATGTAACTTATATCTGCACTGGATCTTGAACCAAAAGAAGGACATGAAAGGGAAAACCAGCAATACTCAAATAGGACCTGTAGATAATATTGAAAGAATGTTGATTTACTATTGTACTTTTCTAGCTTTTCTGTGAATCCAATTTTATTTCAAAATAAGATGTGTTTTTTAATGCATCATTTCTAGGTATAAGATCTTGGTGTTTCTACCTCATTGTGAGAATGACTCATTTTGGCTAGCTATTATAATTTTCATATTAAGAGAAATTATCGAGTGATGTCAGATGCAGAATATCAAACTGAATTCTTATCATGTATTGTGGACTGCAGTAAACAAGAAAGCAAGCCAATCAATGAAAAACCCATTTGGTAAAATCCACATGGCACACTGTTCACAAAGAGATAAGCCAGAAACAGAATGAACATTCTGGCCATAAAGTAATAGCCTGCAAGACAAAATAACATGAAATATAAAATGTCAAGAACTAACTAAAGCAAATGGACTCGGGCTGGGGTTGTGGCTTAGTGGTAGATCACTTATTTAGTATGCATGAAGTACTGGGTTCAATCCCAGCCCACACACACACAAAAATTATATATATATATATATATATATCACTGAATCACCATGTGAGAAGATCATGACCTGAACAATTTCTGTGGGATACAATTTTTTATAAGTCTAGTATGAGAGATTTATTGTTAGATAAAGGTTGAATTGTTTCTGGTTCAAGCACTGAATTAGTTCTTATACATACCCAGATTTCAAGTCCGTTATCCTCAAACAATTTGTAGCATCCAGTCCCACTTTCCCATTCCGGACCACACTAGATATGAATGGGGAGAGCATGGGAGAAATTCTGTTCAAGGCCACTTCTGGGGACATTTCGACTTGACTTGCAAGTCACCACTAAAAACAAAAGGAAAGAATGATGATAAAAGTTTATAAAGGGCACCCTGGTCAACTTAGGAAGTTCCTGACTTAAAAAGAAAAAAATAATAGTAATAAAAAATGAAACAAAAAATAAATAAAGCTGTTCTATCTTACAACTGGTTCTTCTACTTTGGTTGAAATCAAGAGGCCTTCACTAATGCTCTTCCTCTGACCTACAAAATACACCACTGGGTTAGGAATCCCTCATGTGTCCCACAAGGACTAAGAACTTCATGATAATATAGAAAACTCAAGAACAAGCAAAGCCTGCTTGTAATTGTTACTAGAAATTACTTGCTGCTGATGTACCCCCCTCAAAAGAGGTCTCTCTAGAGTATAACTAACTGCTTATGTGAGCTCTCTCCTGTAGGGAATATATCTTGAATCTCTCTTCTTTAACAAAAGTATCTGACATACAATAAGCATTCAATAACATTTTTTAATAAATGAACAAGGGCACAAAAGCTAGAGAAATATTTATGGATTGAGAAAATATATGGCCTCTGAGAAAATATATGGCCTCAAACAAAATTGATAGGGGAATAAATGTAGCATGTGGCAAAAATCTACCTAACTTGAAAATACAGACCTATCCAAATATTAAACAACAAATAGAGTAACATGGATCCCTTAGTCTTTGAATTTAAGGCACTAGGAAATCTTTTTACTTGAAAACACAAAGCAAAACCAGCAAGTCATATCTAAATTACTTGGAAACTCATGGGGCTGGAGGAAGTCCATGAATTCTTCTTAATAGATATCTAAATGAAAGTCTCCAATTTTAGAGGTGAGTAAGTCGATTCAAATTACCATTTTCCTCCTCAATCTGAAAGGACAATCCCACATCAAAAACAAATTAAGGCAGGCCCGGTGATTTAGCTCAGTGGTTTCGATCCCCGGTACCAAAAAAAAAAAAACAAATTAAGGCACTTAGAATTGCAAATAACTAAGCGCCTGGTTCTAGTTTTCAGTTGTTATACCACAGGACAACTTACAGGTCCCTGCTAAAACAAATGTGGAAAACTAGTACTTGTTTTAATTAATCATTTCAGACAGTAACAAAGGGAAGGACTGCAATGACTGTTCAAAAAATATTAACATTTGATAGTATATAGTGATGACACCCAGGAGTACCTTTGCAGCGGTAAATGCTTTACACTCTAGCTCCCAAATCATCCTTTTGGCAAATATAAAGCAAGCTCCTCTTCTGGTCCTTCAGCAGATGACTTCCCCCACCACTCTAATATATCATCACAAGGTAAGAATAAACATTTCATATACTGTACTATCAGTCGTAAAAATCATGTGCAGCCAGGCACAGTGGCACATGCCTATAATTCCAGCACCCTGGAAGACTGAGGCAGGAGGATCTTAAATTCAAGCCCAGCCAGGGAAACTGAGTGACTCAGCAAGACTTTGTCTCAAAATAAAAATTAAAAAGGGCTGGGAATTATGGCTTCCATTGCAGTTGCTCTTCACAACCGGGGCAATAAGGCAGATATTTTAATTCCCATTTTGCAAGTGATATAGATAATTTTTAGTTTCTTTGGAATACTATATTATGCCATATTATTGTTTTGAAGATGGTTTTTTTTCCTACTCTTATTTCTGTCCATTGCTGTCACAGTTCCTGAAGGGATACTTATCTAGATCATATGAAAACACTAATACTCATTTCACAAAAAAGCAAAAGGACTTCCCATTTAGAAATTATTCTTTGATGTTTCTTCCCACAGTAGCTACTATTATTTTACCTCTCATTTCCAAAAAAAAAAAAAAAGGAACCAGAACCAACACATTCTCAATATATATCTACTATCAGCTCCATATTACTCATCCCTCCCTATATCATTTTCTTCCAACAACTCTGTCCCTTGGTGAATTGTTCCTATTTTACAGGTAAGAAAGCTAAAAATTTAAATCCAGATCTCTCTTAAAAGTCCACTATTCTTATCTCCCTCTCAAGTAAACATTATTTATTTTAGTTACTGAAGAGAAAAGCATCAAGGTGATTTTTTTAGCATACACCATGCAAAATGAAGACAGAGCTATGATTTTAAACGAATGATTGCTTCACAATTAGAAATAAGCTAGACTACTGCTGAGCTACTGCTGAGCTACTGCTTATGCTGGTCTGAATGATTCACTAGCTGCCCCAGAAGGCAAACCATACTAAAGGTGACAACAACCTATTTGAATTCAGCAACCGTCACAATTCTGTAATGACACCGGAGGGAATGAATTGATGTCTTTATTTTCAGAACAGCCATAATGCTATCTTTTCACAGTCCAAGATCTCATGCTGCGTTAAATGTTTCAATCATAGAGATGTGACTTTTCTGACAAAGTGGGGAAAATACTGAATACTGACTTCAGAATCAGAGATCACTGCATAGCCAAAGATGATGATCCACTGGTGCGGTGAAGAGGGACACAAAATGAGGAGGGTATCCAGTAACAACTTTTAGACATGGCAGCCCTGTGATACATCCCAATAAGCAGAAATTGGGGGCGGCTAGCCTGTCTTGAATGCCAGTTCTGCAATTTGTATTTCCTGGTTTCTGACGTACTACAGAAGGAAAATGCAAAAATACAATTTTAAAAAGGTCTGTTGCCCAAAAATAAAGTCAAATACGGTCTTTCAGTGGGCTGCCTGGGGAAAACAAAGACGTCTGAAGCACTGTCCAGGCTCTCGCAATTAGGATAGGATGACAAACACGGAAACATGTGCCCGGTTGACGTCACGGAACGGAAAGGGGTGGCCTCCTGCTGCGTCACGTCAACGTCATACCGCGCACGAGGGAAGTTACACAGGGGACGCAATTTCTCCAAGGGACAACAGCAGGAAAAGCAAATCGGTTCAGACCCAAAAATAATCACACACACCCCCGCCCGGGAACATCTGAAAGGGGACACTCTCCCTTCTCCTAAATTGTATGATCCCCTTATCAAGCAGAAAAGAGGGATTAATCCTGAGGGCTTAATCAGGGACCAAAGGGTGAGCCAGATGAGGAGAAAGACGTCCCTGGCCTTGGGGGCTCGTTCTTGAGGGGACTAGCGTGATGAGGATGAGCAGGGCATCTTTGAAATGGGGGCCTTCTCCAGAGGAAGAGGCGAACCCATTGGGCATTTCAAACCATGATTCTCTGAGCCACCTGTGCGATTCGGGATCCAGCCTCCCCGCACCAGCCCCAGTCCAGGTACCTGGAACTTAGTCCGATCGGTAACCGGCGACTACGTGGGGTACAGGTTACCCGAGCGCGCCCCCGACCAAGGCACCGACTTGCGCGCGCACAGCGGGCCGGATGCGTGCGCGCTCCCGAGACGCCCCGTTCCGCCCCCTCTGGGAGGCGTGTGGCGTGCGCGCCCTCGCGTCACGCCTGGCCGGGCGTTCAGAAAGGCGTCCCCGCGGTGCCTGAAAGTTCCCGCTCAGGGCCTTCCTCGCTGGGGTCGAGGAAAGCCGGCTCTCGCAATATCGGCGGGGCTGTGTGGCCTGAGGCATTGCAGAGAGGCAATTCTTGGACGCACCGGGGCAGTTGGTGGACGAGGTTATTTCGGGCATTCGGGTGGGCGACCCGCGTAGGCCTGTGAAAGCCCCGCGTCGTCAGGGAGGGTAGGAGCGGCGTCTCTGGGTACCGGGTCGGGCAAAGGGCAAAGGTCAGCGTTCAGGCTGGTCGGCTTCACAGTTTAGCAATGGCAGCGTTTGGGGCACCCGGGAAGCAGTATCCAGAGGAGGTGGCCGCGGTGGTAGTGGTGGGCTCCTGCATGACAGACCTGGTCAGGTTAGTGCGGGGCCGGTAGGCAGTGTCCGCGCTCGCGGGCGACTCGGGGGACCGACCGCTGCAGGGGTTTCCAGCCCGCAGCCTGCCTCTGACTTGGCAAAGGCAAAATTTGAATTTGTAAAGGTAAATAACAGGTGAGAGGACACACAGTACAGGGCAGGTTTTAATGAATTTATGCCTATTCCTGAAGGACTGGACAAGTGACTGACTACGTCATTATGCCTACGCAGATAGTAATCGTGAGAACTCAGTGTTCTGTCAACCGTAACACTGCGAATTGGGGATTGTTCATCTTAAGTCAGTTGTATAAAATAATGAATTGAGCAGGGGGCCAAAACGACCATCACTTATCTTTCACCGTATTGACTGGCTTTCCTGCATTATTTTATAGTTACATTTTATTTTTCAGTATTGTTCTAACCCCAGTGTAAGTTAACAAAAATCAACAAACGATATTTACACCCACTAAAAAACTGCAATCAAATAACGATAGAAAATGCACTATATGAAAATAATTGAATTAGGCCAGTGAGATTAAAGGAAAGACCCTTGTGACTTACCTTCTTTTTTATGGAAATAGCTTTCTGAACATAAAAGTAACAACTTTCACTGTGGAAAGAAATCTCAGGCATTCGAAAATAATCCTACCTTTCATATTGTTTCATTTTAAAATGTTAGTGAACAGCTCTGGAGGTATAATGTTACTTTAATGTTTTGGGTTTTTTTAAGTTTAGGTATACTGCAAAAAGAATTTGTCTATCCCTTAACTTAATTTTCCCAAAGGATGACAGAAAACCTGGAAATAAAAAGGCTTTAGGACAATCAAAATAAGTCACTGAACCCACCTGTATCAAAATTCCAAACCAAAATTAAAAAGATGAAATGTAAAACGGAGAGACTGAGAGACAGGTATTGACAAAAACTTAGGACAGAGTAGGAGAGGGTATAGCAGCAGCAAAAAAAAATTTTTAAATACCACTGGCCTTTATTTTTCCACAAATATTGGAACTGCAACCTTGTCAGACATTGTAACAAGATACACATGCTTCCTTTAATGACAGAACCTGAGATTTAATTTAGTTATACGCATTTGGTAAAGAGGCCTATGCATCTTTTCCAGAATAGGGGTCAGCAAACTTTTCTATAAAGGGCCACACAGTAAATATTTTAGGCTTTCCATAGCAACCTTAATTTCCCTTTGCTGTAGAACAGCATATTTCAATTCCAAGATTAGGATGTGAACATCTTTTTGGTTGAGGACATGTTACTCTTCCTACCATGATGGTTAAACAAGTCAAAAATATCATGTATCTCTCAAGGAACCTTTGAAGCCTACCAGTCCAGCCCATCCTCATGTTGTACAGATGAGGTACCTAAGAGAGCTTAAATGGCTCTTACCAAATCACACAGCCAGTCCGTGGCATAATGAAGGCTAGAACCCAGGTCTTCCAATCTTTATTTTTCCATTCTGTCATTGTACCTCTAACTCTGGCTAGTAATACTGCCCTTTTCATGTACGGCTCATTTGAAAGTTTGTAGTCTGTCCATTCATTGTTTATCTTATTAGTTGATGAGGAATAACAACTAAGGATTTATAGTTATCATGTCTAAAAGTAGTATCTTCATTATTTTTTCTTATTTTATGTCTGAATTTAACTGTAACCAGCCTGGACACCATGCCTATACTGGAAAATCACTTTAGAAATAAAACTACTTAAATAACTAAGCCCTTTTGGATGGCATCCAAGTCTTGCTTTCTTTATATATTACATTACTATGTGCCAGACACTGCTAATTCAATGAGCAACTTTTTCATTTCTAATTTCAGTCTTCTATGAATAGTAAGCTCTACATAGTAATAATTTTTAAAAATCATTAGCTCATGTGACCTGGCAAACAATAGACATTATTTAATACTCATCTATATTTATCATTGCCTTCCTTTTTGAATACTCACCTCTAAAGTTTCATGTTTTAAAGATAAGAAAAATCAAACCTGTTTTTTAGGAAATAACATCAAAAAGACATCTTGATGAAAACCCATGACATATGCTGAACCTTTTTAGATCTTGGGTTCATAGACCTTGACTAATTATGCTCAGTAGTCCTTATTTCTTATGATATCTATTTTTTAGTTAGTCATTCAGCTAATTTTTAATTTCATACTGTGTGCCAGGGACTTCTCTAAGTAGAAAGGATGCACAGACAAATATATATGCCTCATGGAGAGAGACAGTAGCAGTAAAAATAAGCAAAATATATGGTATGTTAAATACGACAGGGACAAATAAAGCATGAAAGGAGGATGTGAGTACTAAGTTTAGATCATTAGCCACAGAAAGTCTTACTGAGAAGGTAATTTGAGTAAAGACTTAAAGATAAAAGGAAGCAGCCCATACATATACCTAAGGAAAGAGAACTCCAGGCAGAGGGACTATCATATGCAAAGGCCTTGTTCAGTGAAGTCAAACATGCCTGAAGAAGAAGGGGTAGGCAGGTAATCACTGATTAGGGGGCATTGGGTCATACTCTGGATGAGATGAAAATCCGCTGGAGGGTTTAAACTGAGTATCATCTGACTTAGATCACAATAGGATCACTCTGAGGCCATATGAGAATAGAATGAAAGCAAGAGCAGAAGTGGGGAGACAAATTCAGATGCTGGTAGCTTGAAAGTACTGCAAATGGAGCAAAATGAGCATCTTTTCATTAGTATATTTTTAAGATAGAGATGACAGGATCTAATGAGAAGTAAGAGTTAAGTCAAGGATTACTTCAGATTCTACAGCCTCTACAACCAGAAAGGGATGCTGAGATCCAGAAGATCATGTGAACAAAGACAGTTGGATGGGGATAGGACTGGTTGAGGAATTCAGGGTAAATGTGAAGGTTAAGGTACCTGTTAGACATCCTGTTGAAGAGGTCAAGGAGACAGATGTGTGAGTTTGGAGTTCAGAGGAAAGGACCGGCCTGGATATAAATCTGGGAGTCATCAGTGTATGGATAATATTTAAAGCCATGAGACAGTATGAGATCACTGAAGGTCTGAGCTCCTAAGACCCTTCAACATTTAGAGGACATATTTTTTACATAATTTATTTCCTGCTTCCCTTTCAGTATCCCTGTACCCCTAAAACTTGCTTTGAGACAAACTTAGTACAGACATACTTCCATAGCAGTAGACTGTGATGTCAACTAATACTCTTATGTTATCCATTTGCATGCTGCCATTTAAAAGTGATGGCTTGGGCCGGGGCTTTAGCTCAGTGGTTCCGCCACCTGCCTCACAAGCACAAGGACCCGAGTTCAATCCCTGGTACGAAAAAAATAAAAGTGATGGCTTCAGAGATAAGAATCTAAATTTAATCCTTGGCAAATCAGGAAATGATTGCTTAATTCTGAAGAGATTTTAATTGGATAGTACAGTAAGTAAATTTAGAAGCCTTTACACCCAAAGTGGATGAAACATTGGACCTAGATTACTTTTTTAAAAAACTATTCTCTACCTAGAAAAAGTTATGTGTGTTTGATATACTACAGTACTCTCTAACCTGGATCCCATCAGAGGCTTCCTGACTTGTCAAACTGTATTTGGATCAAAAAATTCTCCTTTAGTAGAGTATTTGCCTAGCATATATGAAGCCCTGGATTCAATCCCCTATTATCACTTACTATTATAAGTGATACTGTTTTCCTAGTTTCATTCTTGGTGAGTTCATTATTGTTATATAAGAATGCTATTGATTTTTTGTGTGTTGATTTTGTATCCTCCTGTCTTGCCCAGTTTAGTTCCTGCCAGCTTGAACCACTGGTGCTACATGCATGACTGTCTCATCAGGCGGCTTGAACCACTGGTGATACAAATGGATCTATTCACTTTTATCAGTCTTTTTACTAATAAAATTAATAAAAAGTCGCCCAATGGGATAGTCATACATGTACCTCCAGTAGTTCAAGCCACCCACCCAGCCACGAAACGTACACATTATGGCCCTATTGTAAATGTGTTAATTCTAGGGAATCTTTTGGAGTCTTCTATGTAGAGGATTTTGTCATCTGCAAATAATGAAGATTTGACTTCTTCCTTTATATATGTATCTTTTATTTCTTCATCTCGCCTGATTGCTTTAGCTAATGTTTTTTTTGTTTTGTTTTGTTTTGTTTTGGTACTGGGGATAGAACTCTGGTCCTTGCACTTACGCAGCAGGCAGTGAAACCACTGAGCTAAATCCCCAGCCCTTCTAGCTAAATGTTTTGAGTACTACATTGAACAGGAGTGGTGGTGTAGACATCCTTGTCTGGTTCCTCATTTTAGAGGGAAAGCTTTCACCTTTTCCCCATTTAATATGATGTTGCCAATAGGTGTATCAAAATGGCTTTTCATTAATTTCTACTCTGATCTTTTTAATTTTCTTCCTTGTACCAGCTTTGGATTTGGATTTTTTTTTTTGGTACCAGGGATTGAACTCAGGTCCTTGCACTTGCACAGCAGGCGGCAAAACCACTGAGCTAAATCCCCGGCCCTATTCTTCATGTTCTTCTTTTTCTAGGACCTTCAGGTGCATCGTTAGGTTATTTATTTGAACTCGCTTTGTTTTTATTTTTGTTTTGTTTTGTTTTATGTGGGCATTCACAGATACAAATTTCCCTCTTAGCACTGCTTTCTTTCATTGTGTCCCCTAAGTTCTGTTATGTCGGCGTTATCATTTGATTTTAGGAACTAATTTCTTTTGTGACCCAGTGATTATTCAAGAGGGACATTGCATTGTTTTCTTGCTCCTGGTTCCTATTTTTCCCCTTCTGTTTAACTGCTCACCCTGCCTGTTGTACTCAGTTAGGCTTTTTGGTTGCTGGTCACATTGTCTCTACGATAGGCTTAGTAATTTCTTTGGCGTGCTGGTTTGATAATCATGAATTTCTGAAGGTGCTCCTGGTCATGGAAAAACCTTATTTCTCTATCAATCTTAAGACATAGTTTTGCAGGATATATCTGTCTAGGTTGAAAGTTGTCTTCTTTTAGGGCTTGAAATACTTTACTCCAAGCTTTCTTTGCCTGTGCTATTTGTGTTGAAAAGTCCACTGTAATTTTAATGGGTTTTATGCTATTAAGTGATTTGTTGCTTTTCTCTGACAGCTTTTAAGATTCTTTCCTTCTGGGCTGGGGATGTAGCTCAGTGGCACTGCACCTCCCTGGCAAGCGCAAAGTCCTGAGTTCAATTCCCAGTACCAGTGGGGAAAAGTATTATGTGCTTATGTTGGATTTCTGAGATTCCAACTATGGTGTGTTGTAGAGAAATTCTTTTCTGATCATAGCTATTTGAGTTTCTATATGCCTTGCTTATATTTTAAATTGTTTCGGTATATTTGAAAAGTTTTCTGCCAATGTTTCTGTAAACATTGTTATGCCATTTGTGTTGTCTTTTGACTTTTCACTAAATCTAATTAATCTTAGATTACTTTTCTTTTTTTTTTTTTTTTTTTTTTTTGGTACCGGGGATCGAACTCAGGTCCTTGCGGTTGCAAGGCAGGCAGTGGAACCACTGAGCTAAATCCTCGGCCCTAGATTACTTTTCTTTGTGTCACGTAACAGCTATTTGATCCGTTTTTTGTGTTCTTATAGCTTTTAAGGTATCTGAGTGTGTGGTCATCTACATCAGCCCTGTCTTTTAGTTCTGACACTCTGTCCTCACATTGGTCACTTTTGTTGCCCATACATTCAATAGAATATTCTCCTGGATTTCTATTTGGTACCTTTTCATGGGCTCTTAATTACTTTTTATGCTGCGCATTCATGTTTTTTGTCATTTTATTGAATTCTCCTAGCTTTTTCGTGTCTTCTGTAAGCTCAATGATTGTTTTGTTTATTGAGTACATTTTCTGTTTAGTTATTTATATCTTCTTTTTTTTGCTTAAATTCTTTTATTGGTACATTTTAGGTGTACAATACATTTGCATTTATCTTTGGGTATCTGTACCTGTACATGATGTATCTTAGTTCTTATTTTTTCCCCATTACCTGTGTGCCCTTCACCACTTCTACCCTTCCTTCCCTATTTACGAAAACTTTGTTTCCATTTTTTCCTTTTCTCATAATTTTTCCTTTTCCTTCTTTCCTTAGCCCCTTCCCTTCCCACTTCCCGTACCCCTTTGGACCTTTTCTTCCTATTTGAAATTATCAGTTACTCACTTTAATCATTTTAATCCTTGTTTACACTTTCAGTTTCTCACATCAGAGAAACTATTCGGTATTTACACATGTGTCCTATTTGTTTCACTTAAGAGGATGGTCTCAATATGCATCCATTTAGGTATAAATGTCTCTAGTTTCTCATTCTTTATGGCTGAATAGTATTCCATTTTATATTTTTAAAAAACCACATCTTCTTTATCCAGTCTCCAGTTGATGGGCACTTGGGTTGTTTCCAAGCTTTAGCTATTACAAACTGTGCCGCTATAAACATGGATGCACATATATCGCTGTGGTATGATTCTTTTAATTCTTTGGGGAAGATACCCAGCAGGGGAATATCTGGGTCAAATGGGACCTCTAGCCATAGTTCTTTGAGGTATCTCCATACTGATTTCCACAGTGGTTGCACCAGTCTGCACTCCCACCAACAATAGAGAAGGGTTCCTTTCTCTCCATAGCCCCACCAGCATTTGTTATTGGTTGATTTCTTGATAGCAGCCATTCTTTCTGGGATGAGGTGGAATCCCAGTGTTGTTTTCATCTGCATCTCTCAAATGACCAGTGATGTTGAACATTTTTTCGTATGCTTATTTGTTGCTTTTGCTTCTTTGTCTAAGAAATGTCTATTCATTTCAGATGCCCATTTTTGAATTGGGTCTTTAAATTTGGGGGGTCTGATTTTTTTCACTTCTTTATATATTCTAGACAGTAGACCTTTGTCTGAGGTACAGCTGCTAAAAATTTTTTCCCAGATTGTAGGTTGTCTCCTAGCTCTGTTGGTGGTTTCTCTTGCAGTGCCGAAACTTTTTAATAAGATGAGATCCCAGTTGTTGATTCTTTCTGCTAGTTCCCGTGCTACTGAGGTTTTGTTCATAAAGTCTTTTCCTACGCCAATGTCTTCAAGAGTTCTACCTGACTTATCTTCCAGCAAGTTTAGTGTTTCTGTCTTAATATTTAGATCTTTAATCCACTTTGATCTTAGTTTAGTGCATGGTGATAGATATGGGTCTAGTTTTAATCTTTGGCAGGTTGAAATCCAGTTTTTCCAACACCATTTATTAAATAGGCTATCTTTCCTCCAATGAGGGTGGTTGGCTCCTTTGTCAAAGATGAGGTGGCTGAGTATGTCTAGAGTTGTTTCTGCATCTTCTGATCTACTCCACTGATCCTCGGGTCTGTTTCTTTGCCAGTACCATGCTGTTTTTATCACAGTAGCTTTGTAGTATAGTTTCAAGTTGGGGATTGTGATACCCCCAGCCATATCTCTGTTGCCTAGAATTGCTTTTTTGGGGGGCGTATGGGGGATCAAACTTGGGACCTTGCACGTGCAAGGCAAGCAGTGGAACCACTGAGCTAAATCCCCAGCCCTGCCTAGAATTGCTTTTGCTATTCTGGGTCTCTTCTGGTTCCAAATGGATTTTTGGATTGTTTCCTCTAGTTCTGTGAAATATATTATTGGAATTTCAATCAGCATTGCATTAAATCTATATAGCAGTTTTGGAAGTATGGCCATTTTCACTATATTGGTTCTTCCTACCCAGGAATAAGGGATGTCTTTCCATTTTCTTATATCCTCTTTCATCTCTTTTCTCAGAGTGCTGTAGTTTTCTGTGTAGAAGTCTTTTGCTTCCTTTGTTAGATTGATTCTTAGATCTTTCAATTTTTTTGATGCTATTGTAAAAGGAATTGTTTCCCTAATTTCTTTCTCAGTGAGTGTTATTTGGGTACAAGAAGGCTGTTGTTTTTTGAGTGTTGACCTTGTATCCAGCTACTCTACTAAATTTGTCAGTTAGGTCTAGAAGACTTTTGACCGAGTTTATAGGGTCTTCTATGTAAAGTATCATATCATCAGTAAATGACAGTTTAACTTCTTCCTTTCCTATCTTTGTAATTTTTATTTCTTTCTCTTTTCTAATTGCTGTGGCTGATGTTTCCAGAACTATATTGAACAGGAGTGGTGATAGTGGGCATCCTTGTCTTGTTCCTGATTTTAGCATGAAAGTTTTCAGTTTTTGACCATTTAGTATGATGTTGGCTGTTGGTTTTTCATAAATACCCTTAATCAGGTTGAGGTAAAGACCTTCTATTCCAATTTTCTGTAGGGTTTTTATCATGAATGAGTGTTGGATTTTGTCGAATGCTTTTTCTGCATCTATTGAGATGATCGTATGGTTCTTGTCCTTGGCTCTGTTAGTGAATGTAGTGTATTACATTTATTGATTTATGAATGTTGAACCATCCTTGCAACCCTGGAATAAATCAAACTTGGTCAGGGTATATGATCTTCTTGATGACCCTCTGTATTCTGTTTGCCAGTGTCTTGTTGAGGATTTTTGCATCTGTGTTCATTAGGGAGATTGGCCTGTAGTTCTCTTTTTTGGTTGGGTCTTTCCCTGGTTTTGGAATCAAAGTAATACTTGCTTCCAGGAATGAATTTGGAAGCTTTGCTTCCCTTTCAATTTCATTGATGAGTTTAAAGAGTAGTGGCAATAGTTCTTCTTTAAATGTCTTGTAGAATTCATCAGTGAAGCCATCAGGAACTGGGCTTTTCTTTGTTGGTAAATTTTTAATTACGTTTTCAATTTCACTCATTGTAATCGGGGTGTTTAGAATTTCTGTATCTTCTTCATTTAACTTTGGCAATTCATATGTATCTGGGAATCTGTCCATTTCTTCTGTGTTTTCCATTTTATTAGAGTATAGGTTCTCAATGTAAATATTGATGATCCTCTGGATTTCTGCTGGGTCTGTTGTGACTTCACCTTTTTCATTCTTAATTGCATGGATTTGAACGTTTTCTTTCCTTTTTTGATAGGGTTGGCTAAAGGTTTGTCAATTTTATTCTTTTGAAAAACCAACTCTTTGATTCATTGATTTTTTTGTATTGTTCTCTTAGTCTCCATTGCATTGATTTCTGCCCTGATCTTTATAATTTCCTCTCTTGTACGGGCTTTGGGTTTGTCATCCTCTTCTTTTTCCAGGAGCTTGAGGTTCAGCATCAGGTTGTTTATTTGAGCTCTCTCTGTTTTCCTAATATGAGCATTCACTGCTGTGAATTTCCCTTGCAGAACTGCTTTCATTGTGTCCCATAGATTCCTGTATTTTCCACTGGCATTATCATTTACTTGTAGAAACTGTCTAATTTCTTCTTTAATTTCCTCTGTGACCCATTGGTTTTTCAGGAGAGTATCATTCAATTTCCATGTGTTTGTGGGGGTTTTGTGGTTTCTTATGCTATTGATCTCCAATTTTATTGCACTATGGTCTGATAATATACAGGGGGTAACTTCAGTTCTTCTACGTTTACTTAAACATGTCCTATGAGCTAGCATGTGGTCTATTTTGGAGAATGACCCATGTGCAGCCAAAAAGAATGTATATTTTGATTTTGTGGGGTGGAACACTATAAACATCTATTAAGTCCATTTGTTCAATAGCTTGGTTCAGTTCTAGAATTTTGTCGTTGATTTTTTTTCTAGATGATCTGTCTATTTGTGATAGTGGGATATTGAGGTTCCCCACTACAATTGTATTAGTGCTTATTTGGTTTTTCATGTCCATTAATATTTGTTTTGTATAGTTGGGAGCATTCCTATTTGGTGCATATATATTTATGATTGTCATCTCTTCCTCTTGGATTGCTTCCTACACAAGGATGTAATGACCATCTTTGTCTCTCTTGATTACTTTTGGTTTAAAATCTACTTTGTCTGCAAATAAGATTGCTATCCCTGCTTTTTTCTGGGTTCCTGTCATGTGGATAACTGTTTTCCATCCTTTTACTATCAGTCTATGAATTTCTTTTTTAATTAGGTGTGTTTTTCGTATACAACATATTGTTGGATTTTGCTTCTTGATCCATTCTGCCAGTCTGTTTCTTTTGATTGATGAATTGAGGCCAGTAACATTGATGGTTTTAATTGATAGATATTGACTCTTCCTTGTCATGATGTTTTACTGTTGTTGCCTCTTTTATTTTTTATTTTTCCTCCTTTCCCTTTAGTTTTTTGCCTTGCCTGGTGGCTTCCCTCTGTTGAGCCTCATGGAGTTGTGACCTTCATTGTCTTTTTCTAGGTTATTGTTTAGAATTGTTTGGAGTGCTGGTTTGGTGTTCATGAAATTTCTCAGGTGTTCTTTGTCGTGGAAGTATCTAATTTCCCCATCGATTTTGAAAGATAATTAGAAAATTTTGCAGGATACAACAGTCTAGGTTGGAAGTTATTTTCTTTTAGGGCTTGAAATACTTCACTCCAGGCTCTCCTTGATTTGACCATTTGTGTTGAGAAGTCTGCTGTGATTCTGATGGGCTTTCTTTTGTAGGTGATTTGTTTCTTTTCTCTAACTGCTTGTAGGATTTTGTTCTTCTATTGGGTTTCTGCGATCTTGACTGTTACATGTCTAGGTGTAGATTTTTTTTTATCGTGGCTAGTTGGAGTTCTATGTGCCTCACTTATCTGTATATCCAATTCTCTACCTCTGTCTGGGAAGTTTTCTACTATTACTTCTGTGAACAGTTTTTTTATGTCAATTGTACTTTCTCCTGCTTTTTTGTGGGCTCCTTTCAGTCTTATGTTATTCTTCTTTGCATCATCTAGCAGCTGCTGGATTAATTTCTTGTGGTCACTTACTATTTTTGAGAAATCTCTGTTTTCATGGTCACTAACCATAATCCTGTCTTATATATCTGATATTCTATCTTCACATTCCCTTAATCTGCTGTGAATACTTTCAGTGGAGTTTTTAATCTCCTGGATATCTGTTTGAGTCTGTTTCATGGATTCCATTTCTTTCTTATGTTGGACAGTCATGGTTCCATTTCTTTCTTATGCCAGGCATTCATGGCTTTCAGCATGGTTCTGAGCTCATCTTTTTTTTTTTTTTTGGTGCCGGAGATCGAACTTGGATCCTAGCACTTGTGCAGCAGGCAGCAAAACCACAGAGCTAAATCCACAGCCTTCATCTGTTTTTTTATTGTTTCTGTTCTAGAGCCTGTAATCATGTCTTTTACTCTGCTCTCCATCTCTGTAGTTTATTTATATCTTCTTAGAGCTTGGCTGAGCACCTTATTGATTTGTTTTTCTTTTTTTTTTTTTTTTGGTACTGGGATCGAACTCGGGTCCTTGTGCTTACGGGGCAGGTGGCGGAACCACTGAGCTAAATCGCCAGTCCTTGATTTGTTTTTCTGTCTCTTCTTTTATCATGTAGTATAATTCAGCTGTTTTGCTTTTGATTTCATCCCCACTGATCCTCCATGGATCAGCTTTGGGGGTATTGGGAGTTTGATAGGCATTTTGTTGTCTTGTGTTCTCATATTTTTGGCATGTGTTTGGGGGTGGGTGCCCACACATACCTTCTGAGATTTGCAAGTGAATTATAGTGGAAAGACTTTCCTACTATAGATGAATGGATAAAGAAAATGTGGTATTTATAAAAAGAGAGTAATGCTTGGCCATAATGAAGGATAAACTTGAGTCATTGTAAGAAAATGGATGTACCTTGAGACCATAATATTAAGTGAAATAAATCACACAATCTTAAATATTGCATGGCTTCTCTAATATGAGAAACCCAAAAAATAAATCAAGACCAAAGTAGAAGACAGCCTATGGGAAGTAGAGAGATAGGTCTTTTTCAAATGGGAAGGATGATCAAAAGGTGATGGGAGGGGAAAGTGATGAAAAGAAGAATTGAGATGTGTTATATACATGTACCAACTCTCAACAAGGAATGTAATCATTATGTACTGAAAACATGCACTAATAAATTATGAAAACTGGAGAAAAAAGGACTTTATTTCTAGTATGGCAATCTCTTTAGTGTCAGCTTTTCAGTAATGGACTGTGGATGTGGCTAACTGTAGGCCATACTAACTGTTTGCCTCTGTCCCAGGATCCAGCCACTTCCATTTATTTGGGAGGTAAGCATGCAGCATGATTGGCCCAGCACCCAGTTCTCCAGAAATGAATTATAGTGTTGTTGATTATGCAAAGACAAACCAGATATTGGCACTCAGTAAAAACCAGTTAATAGCAACGATTATGCAACCCTGGCAATAGCAACAAAATCAACAATAATACAGTCAAAGACAAACTGAATATTGATATACCATAAGGACCAATTAAAGATACTGTATCATTCTTTTTTTTTTTTGGTACCGGGGATTGAACTCAGAACTTTGCACTTGCAAGGCAAGCGGCAGAACCACTGAGCTAAACCCCCAGCCCTATATCATTCTTAACCATAGAAAAGACATATATAACTATAATACAGACACAAAGATGAACCAAATATTGACATACAATTAATATTTACTTAATGTAACAACTATACCACCATTCATAATAGAAAAGAATTCAGCAGTAATATCATAGTTACCTAAATATCTAAAGATTAATGAAGTTTAATTGTAATAGTAGTAAAGATGAAGGGAGTGATGAATGGGAGAATGAAAGAGGTAAAATCTGAAAAATAAAAAGATGAGATAAAAGTAAGAAAATATATTAAGGAATAAAAGAAAAATAAGTAAAAGAAACAGTAAAAAGAATTAGATAAAAGAAACAGTAAAGAAATAATAGAAGAAATAAGATCAAAGTAAAGGAAAAAACTTAAAAAAAAAAAATGAATCCAAAAAACTCCTTTGTGTTTTTGAATGAGTGGTTTCTTTCCAGGGTCTGCGGTGTTGAAATCCACCAGATAGTGAATCACTGCTAAGATCTATTTTGTTTCCACACTCACTGTTATGGCTATGTCTCAGTATGCCCACCCCCACACCCCAGAGTCTCATACAGTTATAGGTGAAGCTTTTCAGAGGTGGCTGGATCTAGAGTGTGTGATGCTGGGATTGAGTGTGTGATTACTAAATCAGTCCACTGATTGGTTTGGCATAGTTCTGGGTAGGATCGAGGTCGCCCCACCCTGGGTGTTAGTGCTACTCACTTTAAGGCCAGGTAGCCTAGATGTAATATGCAGGACAGAAAGAGGTCTGTTTGGGTTACTTGCTGCTTCACTGGTTTTGCTGCTTTCTCCCTGCCATGAACTATTTCTCCTCTCTGATGCCCCTCTGCCATGCCACCCTGCCTTGGAGCCAGCTGATTATGGACTAAAACCTCTGCAAACTATAAGTCAAAATAAACCTTTCCTTCTTTAACTTTGGGTGTTAGGTGTTAGATATTTTGTCTCAGCAATGAGAACAGTAATTAAGATACAGTTTTGTGTATGAATGCTAAATCTTGCCACACATTGGGTTTCCTCAATCAGTAGTGTCTCCTGTAAGTCTGTGATCACTGTAGCTACTCCCAGGTTCGGTGTCCCTCTGTGCACCCTTCATCATGGCTTTCTTCACCTGGCTTTACAGCCTGTGGGTTTGTGGGGTCCTCCCACTGCTCCCAAGACCCCTCTGTACATACACCCCAGGCTGTGGCAAATGTGCAAGCCAAGGCAAATTCTTGCTCACATTGGTAGATGGACAAAGCAAAGAGACCACTGAGTTCTATGCTCAATGTAGGCAGCAGTGGAGGGTGTCAAGCAGACTGCTGTACTTATTGCAAGCACTTTCAAACTGAACCACTTCTGAATGCCACACACAACCAGCCTGTGTTCTCATCACAGAGGATGTGGCCCCATGTCCTCCTGGTCTGAGCTTAAATCTCTTGGAGGGGGGGAGCCTACACTCTGTGACTGTCTTTGGCCCTCTCCACCCAGTCACTATGGTGGGGTGACACCAGAAACCTTGAAGTATAGTTATTCTGTGGCTCAGTCTTAAACAACTAACCCCTTCCCAGAATTTCTCCTAATTAAACCCTCTCAAGTATTGTAAGCATGGCACTGGATTTTTTTCTTCAACTCTAGCCTGCCATGCAGAAGGAGTCACTTTCAGAGTAAAACCTCATGCTGTGTTTGCAGTTAAATAGCTGCAGGCTTTTCTTGGGGGTAGTGCTGCCATCCTGGTCTGCTGTTTCTCCCTGGAGCTGCCAGTGCTCTCCAGGCTTACCCTGTATCATTGTAGACAGGTCGCTCTCTCCAGGAGCTGTGGTCAGTTTTCCAGACTGCTTCATTCTTTTCTCTGTGTTGTACTCTGTTTCTCCAGCTTCTCTGTAGTTTCTAGTTTTCCTGTCAGCTCCCTCCCAATTCCTGGAGGTCAACTTTTTTCTTTCCCTCTTCACCCAGTTGTTTTTTCCAGGTATCCAGATTGCAGGTCCCAGAGAGGCTATACAATATTTTGCTGCTGGTTCTACCTCACTGTTTTGGACCTCAAGGGCCTGGTTAGACTCTAGTTTTTAAATGATCTTTTTTTTTTTTTTTTTTGTACTAGGATTGAACTTGGGACCTTGTGCTTGCAAGGCAGGCTAAATTCCAGGCCCTTTAAATGATCTTTTGAAAATGCTATTTAAACAAATACTTGTCACAATTGAGAAAATATTGATTTTCACGTAAAGTGGCTGGTAGTCAGATTTTTGTCACTATGACAAAATATCTGAGATAAACAACTTAGAGAAAGAGTTATTTGGCTCAGAGTTATGGAAATTTAAGTCCATAATCAGCTCCCTATTGCTTTAGATCTATGGCAAGGCAGAAACAGCTGAAGGACATAGCAGAGAAAAACCATTTACCTCATGATGACCAAGAAGCAGAGAGGGGGAAAAGAGCCAGAGAGGAAGGAGCCAGGGACAAAACATACCCTTCAAAGCCATCCCCACAGTGACCTGTGTCATCCAGTTAGGCCCCACCTCCTAACATCCCTGTTGAGCTGTAAACTCGTCAACAGATGCGTTCACTGATAAATTTAGAGTTCTTGAAGATCCAGTCACTTCCCAGAGGCACAGCTGGCAGCCCACCCTTCAGTACAGTGCTCTACACCTTTTGGATCCCAACCATAAGAGTAGCACAGAGTGTTTTAAATACTGTAGCAGTGGATCAGAAGACCTGAGTTAACATTCAGGTTAAAACAGTATTAACTTAAATTCTCACTTTCTCCCTAAAAGAGGAAATATTGTTAAGTTCAAATATAACCAGTTCTTGATTACTCATAATGATGGGAATGTAGAAGTATGATCACCAAAACCCAAAACTGGTAGATAAATTAAAATTTAATAATTCTAGAATACTTTATTTTTCTTATGCTGATTTATCATTCTAATTATATTTTGTTTAGGATAAAATTAAAATCCATTTTTATTTCTTTAAACTATACCAGCAGATGGCAGGAAGATGTATCCCAGATAATTATAATGTGATGACAGAAGTCATTTTGAAATTTAAAATTTACTATAATTAATTGGCAATATAGGAAAGAAAACATTGATTCTGTAGTTGTCACTATTATTTTTATTATTGTATAAATTCATAGTTTATTATCTTCAATGAATTTATTCATCAAGAACTTTAACAAATTCTTTAGTCTTACTAGTCCCCTTTCTGCTATATTTTATTCATTATGATTTTCCCACTTTTAGTACCCTCACACATACCTTTGTGATCCTGTTGTTATTCAGTCTCTGCTTCTTCATCCCTTATACACACACACACACACATTTTTTCCTGCCTTCTCTCACAGCTTTCAGTTCCAAAATTAACTTATTCCCCTTTTCCTACCTAAGCTTCTGTTTTTTCTTCAAGTCTATTCTCCATCAGGAGTACGAAAGTATAGATGTATGCATCACCTTTCCACTAGTGGAACAAAATGCCTGATATACATAGCTCAGAAGAGAAAAGGTTTATTTTGGTTCATGGTTTCAGAGGTTTCGGTTCATGGTCAGCTGGCTCCAACACAGAAACATCATGGCAGAAGAGTGTAGTACTGGAAAGCTGCTCACCTTATTGCATCCAGGAAGCAGCAAGGGGCCAACTACAAGAATATACCCTTCCAGGTTATGCCCCCAATTACCTGCTTCCCCCAACCAGGCCCCACCTCCTAGTATCCTAGTAGCCCATTCAGCTATGAACTCATCAGTGGTTAATCCAATGATGAGGTTATTACCCCTCAATACAGGAATCTTTGAGTTGACACTTCATATTTAAACTATAATATACATATGTATGTGTGTATCTATATGTCCAAAAATATTTGTTGGGCCGGGGATTTACCTCAGTGGTTCGGCTGCCTGCCTCAAGTGCAAGGACTCGAGTTCGATCCCCAGTACCAAAAAAAAAATTTGTTGACATTAGGCAGTACTTTTAAATAGATTTTTAATCTCCAGCCTCTATATTCAATCCTCCATGCACATTGGAAGAGTGAAAACAAAGTATCCCTATTTGTCCTTTTATTCTGACCATTATTTCTGGGCTAAGATTATAAGGGCTTCCATCACATAACCACTGTTCCATTTTGGAAATTGAATAACTGGTTTATTTTTCCTTGAGCTACAGTCTTATACAGCCTTTTTCCTTGCTTTCAGTATATTGTGTTCTTTAGTAGGTATACAGGCATGTATCATCCCAGCTAAATCCCTACCCCATTATTTTATTTAATTTTTATTTTTATTTTTTTTGGGGGGGGGTACCAGGGATCAAACTCAGGACCTTGTGCTTGCCAGCCAGGCACTCTGCCACTGAGCTGAATCCCCAGCCCCTCTGTATGTTTCTTTTAAGGTGTAGACTGTTACTCAAAAATATTTACTACTGACCATTTTATAGTGACTCTTATTCATACTTGTCCTCTCACAATAAACAACTAGAAAACAACTGTTTCAAGTATTAGAAAATAGGCAGTACAGAATGTTATCCAGAAGAGAAAGGAAACAAGCAAGGTGAGTCCGAGAGGTATATTCCTGGCCCCAGCATAGAGAGGAGGAACTCGGGAAAGCATGGTAGTTATCAATGAGTTGAGAAAACAGTTCACAGCTTAGAGAGGCTAAGGAGGACAAAGTTTGTTGGAAAGTGTCCTGGAGATGGTGCTAATCAAGGAATGCTTAGAAATCTGCTTCAGAGTTCCCTGGAGTCTTGCTGCATACTAAATGAACACACATAGAGAGAAACTCCACAAACCTGGCAACTACTGAGGATCTGTAATTGAGCATTTCCCAGAAGTTACACAGGAATGAGAGATGTTGGGTTCTGTCTAGACAGAGACATAGTTGAACCTCCAAAGCATGCAGTGGAGATCTCAAAAGGACAATTTAGTAAAAGGGGTAAATTTACCCTCCAGTAGAGCCGATGCTAAACCTATCAACAAATATCAAAAACAATCTTTAAAAGGATGAAGCTAGTCCACAATTTGCTTAACTGCTTGGAAAAACAAAGTTCAACAATCTGTGGAAAAACAGTAAAATTAAGAACTCAGTGATGTAACATGTGCAGTGCTCAGCAGTCATTCAGAAGTCACTATAGACAAAGAAGCAGGAAAATGTGATCCATAACCAAGAGGAGAAAAAAGCTAACCAATAGAGAGAAATAATAGGAGTAGTGGAGTTAGCAGAAAGAGACTTTAAAAGATCCATTATAGCCAGGGATTTGGCTCAGTGGTTCCACCACCTGCCTCGCAAGTGAAAGGTCCTGAGTTCGATCCCCAGTACCAAAACCAAAAAAACCAAAAAAGAGCCATTATAAATATGCTTAATGATTCAAAGAAAAGCATGAACATGAGAAAAATGGAAGACATATAAAAGAACCAAATAGAGATTTAGGAAATAAAAAGTACAAATATCTGACATTAAAAATTCACTGGACGGGCCTAACAGCAAAGTAAATGAACATTACAGAAGAATGAGTAAGTGAATTTAAAGATATAATGATAGAGACTACCTAAATTGATTGAGGCATAAAGGAAAACATGCACAGAGCTTCTGACCCTCTGACCTGTGGGACAAGTGGTCTACATAGTATAACTGGAATCTAAGAAGAAAAAGAGACCACCAAAAATATTTGAAGAAATAATGATTGAAATTTTTTTCAAATTTTATGAAAACCGTAATTGAGAGGTGAACTTAAATCCAAAAATTTCATTGATCCCCAAGAAAGATAAACACAATGTAAACCACACCAAAGGCTAATCAAATTCAATGCTAACCTATACACAAACTCTTAGAAGCAAGCCTGGGGGTCATTACCTATAGGGGAACAAAGATGCGATTGCAGACCTGTTGTCAGAAACAGTGCGAGCTAGAGGGAAGTGAAATATTTAAAGTACTTGACAGTCAACATAGTATTCTATATCCTTAATATGAAGCAGAAATAAAGACTTCTAGGAAAACAATAGAGAGAACTTCTCTTCAGAAAACTCATGCGGCTGTACTCCCCTGGGAGGTGAATCCTTTCTTTCTCCAGCATATCCACACTGTGTGTATTACCTGCCCATCAGTCACTTGGTAGACATCTCTCAGTTAACAGACTGGCATGGTATTGCAGTGCTTGTTTTCAAGTAATTTTATTTTACTTAGTAATGACCTCAAAGTGTAAGAGTAGTTATGCTGGCAGGGTTTTTTTTGTTGTTGTTTTGTTTTGTTCTTGATACTGAGGATCGAACTCGGGACCTTGCGCTTGCAAGGGAGGTGCCGGAACCACTGAGCTAAATCCCCAGCTCAGGTTTTTTATAATATATTGTTATAATAATTTTATTATTGTTGTTAATCTCTTACTGTGCCTAATTTATAAGCTAAGCCTTACTAGAAGGAGGGTGTGCATGCATGCGTATGTGTGTATGGAAAAGTATAGTAGTATATATGGAGGGTTTGGTCCTGTCCATGGTTGCAGCCATCCAGTAGGAGTCTTGGAACGTATTCCCAGTGAATAAGGAATCACTAGTAGATTAAAATGCTATCTGTGAGCCAGAAACTTAAGTTCTTCTTGTCAGCATGAATGAATCAGGATGGGACGTCTCCTGTGAGGTAATCTGGGAAGGCCTCCTTGAGCATGTAACATTGAGCAGAGATGTGAAGTGAGCTTACAAGACCATAACACAGGAGAACACTGTAGTGTACTCATCTTTATTGTCTCTACCATTGCCTAGCATGCTTTTCTCACACATAAGTAAATTTTAAATAAATAGAAGTCAAGGGCATGACACAGAAAAAGGCTGGCCACTTCTGGCTACAACATTGTCTAAATTTGAGAATAGCTGCATCTAAAACTTTTTAGCTAGGGAAAAATAAAGGTTAGAAATCAAAATTGGTTAAGAACTATTTAAAGCATAATTCATGTTTCATTTCCTTAAATCATGTATGTTCAACAAATTTAGGCTAGGGACCTGCGAATGAATTATTTTTTATTTTATTCTTTTTAAGTACTGAGGATTGAATGTAGGGCCTTTTCCCCAGGCTGAGCTCAAACCTGCAGTCCTCCAGGCTCAGCCTCTGAGAGTACAGGGATTTATAATGAATTTTTTTTCATTACTGGGAATCAAACCCAGGGTATTTACACAGAGCCACATTCCCAGCCCTTATTTTATTTTGAGACAGGATCTAAGTTGCTAAATTGCCAGGGTTGGGCTTGAATTTGCAGTTCTCCTGCCTCAGCCTCCCTGAATTCTGGGATTACAGGCATGCACCCCACACCCTGCCAATTTAGAATGAATTTTTATTTGAGAGTTTAAGATCTTTTTTGCAGAGATACAAATAGATGTTGCTAACTTGATTTTTAAAATTTCTATTAAATACTTAATACATATTTATGGGGTACAATGTGATTTTTCAACTTGTATTCATTTTGTAATGTTCAACTCAGGGCAAATATCATATTTGTCACCTCAAATACTTACCACTTCATTCATAAACCTCTCTTCTAGGTATTTTCAAGTGTACAATGTAATTTTTCATAGTTATCTACTATCCTGTAGAATACCGGAACTTGTTCCTCTATCTGATTATAACCTTGTACCCAGTTACCAATGTCTCCCCTTCCCCTTCCCCCTCTTCCCTCCAGCCTCTGGAAACCACCATTTATTCTACTTCTATGAGTTCAACTTTTTGAGATTCCACAGATAGGTGAGATTATATGGCATTTATCTCTATGCCTAGCTTATTTCACTTAACATAATGCCCTCTAAGTTCATCCCTATTGTTGCAAGTGACAACTTGATTTTGAAATTACTCTGAGCCTTTTAAATGTGACATACGCAGATGCTGAGAAGAGCAGATATGGTTGAAGAGTACAGGGAGTAGGAATAATAAATTAGTGTAATGAACTTTAATTGGGTATAAACTAATGAACAATCTCCTGTTATGGATGCTGACAGTATGTTAGAAGCTTGTAGCCAGAAGAAGAAAAAGTGGATGCAAAAGCCAAAAAGCAATATATTCCTTGACTTTTGGTTGAAGTCAGTATTAATGTCACTGTTAAATTGAAAGACTTCTCATCCCCTTGTCACCAGGTCATTTCTTCCTTTGGTTGGAATAATTTCTAAGAGTCTCTAACAACCACCTCATTGTCAAGAAGTTAAAAGCAATTGATAAGTTGTTCTGGTAACACCTGTCAGTGAATTAACTCAGAGTACAAAACCCAGCCATTTCAGGAGTTGACAAGTATTATTAAACTGTTTTTGCAAGAAAAGAAGCTGGTTCAAAGGGAAAAGCTGTCAAGGTAACATAATCAGTAAATGGCTCAGGCCTCTTGCCTCAAACCCCAGGCTGTAGCCATGTGGCTTTTCATGGCAAGGAAGACTACAGAGTCATCTATGAACAAGTATCACTCTTCCTTTCTGTCCAGCTCAAAAATACGGTATTTTTTAAAGCTATGACTTTGTCTTCCATTCAGATAAATGTCTTAAGCACAGTTTTGCTTGTCTGAGGTTTATCCTCATTCAGAGATTTATTCTATTTTAACTTTTTTGAACTGAACGTTGAACCCAGGGCCTTCACACTAAGCTACATCCCCAGGCCTTTTTCTTTTGAGACAGGCTCTCAGTAAGCTGCCCAGGCAGAACTCAAACTTGAAATCTTCCTGCTTCAACCAAGTGCTGGGATTATAGATGTGCACCACTTTGCCCAGCCTCTTTTAACTTTTACATGGTAGCAAGCGTGTTTTGTTCTGTTTTGTTTTGTTGAGTACTCCTCTTTTATTTTTATTTTCCTTTGAGCACTTTAACCTGTCTATCTTCAGTACCCTGCTAAACCTCATATTTGAATTAGGGCAAATCACAGAATGCTTATATCCAGGGGGGTGGTGCTTTGGGCAGGTCCTTTCTTAATCCTGAATGTAATCTCCTGGTTTCAATAAGGAAAAATGTTTTGGTTTTTTTTGTTTGTTTTCCAGTACCAAGGATCGAACTCAGGACCTTCCACTTGGAAGGCAGGCGCAGTGCCACTGAGCTAAATCCCTGGCCCATCAATAAGGAAATACGTTAGGAAAGCCTAATTCAAAGTAAATTGGGATTTAGAATTCAGAAATGCTTCTGCTCGTTTGCAGTTAGCTTTCTAGTTGCTTGCTTCTCCATTCTCTACTTTAAATTTCCTTTTTAAAAAGTAAACATCCAATAAGCTGTCTTAGTGTTTTGATTTTTCCTTTGTTTTGTTTGTTTTTAAGACAGGGTCTTGCTATGTAGTTTAGGTTGGCCTTGAACTCACCAACTAGCCCAGATTGGTCTCAACTCATGGCAGTCTTCCTGCCTCAGCCTCCCAAGTACTGGGATTATAGGCATGGGCCACCATGCCCGGCTCTTTTAGTCTGTTTAAACAGAAGCAGGGTGTAAGACAAAGATTTAAGTGCACACGCTCTATTCAGCCCTGTACTGGAGGAAATAAGAGCTGATGGCAGAGAAATTAAAACAGAAAAAAGACCCATGTGTAAGTCACTGGATGCTCTTGAGTTGGTAGTTCAGCCCTTTGGGACAGCCTGAGGAACCATAGCACAGAAACAGGGAGGTCCTGCAGTAGGAAGAACATAGCATGGGCCAAGGGTCTGGTAGGTGGTTTTTGCACCTGCAGGAAGCCAGTTGGTGCCCATGAAGAACAGATACTTAGGAAATAAGGTAGCAAGGGCAAATTAACCTGAAGTAGTAACAGCGCTGTACCATAACACACTAATATATTTGTGTTATACACATTTATGGACATAAGTATATAAAGTAAAATGTGCAATTTTTGGCCCCACCTTTTCTGTGGATTCTTGTCATAACCATTTCACTTTCTATGCATTCACGTGCTATATGAGAGCATACACAGTCATTCCTGTCAGCCATGGACTGACAGCATGTGCAGTGATGGTCCCATAGGATTATATTGCCACCTTAGTTTAAATAAGTAAAGTTCCAAAAACAATAAAGTCACTCAATGATGCATTTCTTAGAACATATTCCTGTCATTAAGCAGTGCATGAGCGTACATACATCTTTTTCCTTTTTTGAAAAGACACGAATCATAATAAGCTCTGTGCTCTGTAACATGTTCTTTTTCCTCTGTGACTTGCATCAGGCTTGGATTTTATCTTATTGTCAGCAATTTGATTTTGCCCTGTAGAATGTACATTGGGAAACACTGGATCAATATTTGAGTTATTGCATCCATGAAGGAATAGTGATATGATCTATAGTTAAAATTCTTGCCTGGGGAAGAGGAATGTTGCTAAAACTGGGAATGAAGTAGGCAAAATTTGGTAAAATCTGGGATTGTTATCACCAGGAAATTATATAGTCAACCCTGCCAATTTCCTCCTCCTGCCCCTAATCAACAGCTCGACATCCTCAATTCAGAAGCAAGAATGATGTTATACAGGGGAGTCATAGAAAAGAGACAAAGGGAGACTTCAAAAGATTCATTCCATCAGCAAGTATCTGTTAACCTCATGCTAAGTGACAGGTACTTTGGCTAAAATGGAGGATAGAGTAGATTCGGTCCCTGTCATCATGTAAGGGAAGTTTACAGTTGAAAGAAAAAAGAGGCAGGAGCAGGGAAACAATGCAGAAGGAAGAGAAAAGAAAATGGTAAAATACCAAAGGAGTGATGAGTTTCAGTGATTGCTGAATTAATGGAGTGCTTGTGTTAATATCATTTACGTATTTAGAAATGAGTTTAAATCCCAGCCATCTGCTCCCACATCAGACACATACGCTGTACCCCTGATTCCACCCTCCCCTACATATATTCATCCCAATAATAATCTGGTCATATAATTCTCATGATTTCCCACAGCTGATAATAAAAAAGACACTTGATTCAAACCAGTGAATTTGACCCAGATCCAAGTATAAATACAGTGAAAGACATAAATTTACTTAGTGACAGTCTCACTAATTGAATTATTTGGCCTGTTTTTAGCCACATTGAAAATTTTTTTTTCCTTTTAAGGTTGTTATGAGTGTTGTTTATCGTGGCATCAATAAGCCAAGAATTCACATAGCTACTCAGTCACACAGATTACTCATCATTGCCTGTTCATAACAGAGTCCTAAAATGTTTAAGATTTCTGATGCAAATCAAAATCTCATCATCACTTGTCATTGCTAAATTAAATGACAGGATAATAACATTACATTAAAACCATTTTTCTCTTGATTGAGTACCTTTTTCAGAAGTGAACCTTCTAGATGTATATTTTCTTCATCAGTACTATAAATGCATTTAGAATCCAAGATAAAAATAGAATTGAAAAGAGGAGGAGTGGGATGTTTTCAAATTATTGATGAACCTCTTTTGAATCTCAACCATATTTGACAGCGTGCTGCTCAGGAGTGGAGTAGTTTTAGCCCAATTTATTAACACTTTTAGAACCACAGAAAGGAGGCTCACGGGTTGAGTTTAATCTTTCACCCCCTGCAAATAAGCTGTTAGTGACCTGTGGGAATTGTCATCATTCTGTTACTGTAGGAATATATATTATGATGTTGATTTCAGCTAGACCATAACCTGTAAATGAATATAAATTTATGATCTACTCAAGCAGCATAAGTTCTCAGACTACTTGCCATTGCAAACTTATCTCTCGGCCTTTCCCATCTAAAGCTAATTAACCTTTTTAGTCACACATGATTGCTTTCCATCTGCTCCTTCTGGCCTTTGGCCCACTGTGGCCAAGCAGAGAGTTCTCTGGCCCCTTTACCCCTTCTTCATTTGCCCCATTCCCAGAACAACTCTCCCATTTTAAAGTCAGTCATTTCTTTCCATCTTTCAAAGATTTTGTTCCCTCACATCTTTTGTTTTCACAGTTATGAAAATCTTACCTTGGAACAAAACCTTTTATTCTTTTTGCCTCATTTGATACTATCATCATCAAGCAATAACATTATGGTAAAAGCGCTTAGCTTTTGGAGAAGTCAGTGAAAGTTTAGACTGAAATAAGATGGGCTGTGAGTTGATAATGATTGAGTCTTGGTGATAGGTGAATAGGGGTAAGGAAGTCAGTGTGCTACTTGCTTTACTTTTATACATTTGCAATTTCCATAGTAAAAATTAAACTCAGCTCTTTAAGATCCATTGTTTTAAATATGTTCTTTTTGAGTTAGTACGTGAAATGTGTGGACTGGGGCCAAGACCTGATCCTCCCCTTGCAGTACCCACCTCCAAGTAATCAGATAAGATCCTTTACTACCTAGAACTGCAGCTTCTCTTTCCTGACATCATGTAAATGATCTCTAGAATCCTGCCATACCCCCTTCTTCTTGTTAAAGTGTCCATATCAACCCGTACAGAAACACACCAACTTCATGCCATGTACCAGATCCCACTGTGAATAAAACTGCTGAGCATTGCAAACAGAAGTATGAAACCGAGGTCCCCATAAATATCCCTGATGCAGTACAGACACCAGGAATTATGATATGAAGTAGAATTACAGCTGTAGGCTGTAGGGGAGAGAAGAATTTTATCAAGGAAGTACATTCTCCTTAGTGAAATAAACTCCTGAATGTTACCTTAAGTAAAGGAAAGGCAATCTTCTCTACTTGTTGTTCTAAAGGGCTCTTTGTTAAGACTATTTGAAGCTCACTCCATCAGATAACCTTTCCCCTTCTAAAGAACTTAAATCACTTGCAGTTACTAATGTGCTTTTTCTTTCCTCTGTTTTTAAATTATAATAGCCTTACTTCTCGTTTGCCAAAAACTGGAGAAACCATCCATGGACATAAATTTTTTATTGGCTTTGGAGGGAAAGGTGCCAACCAGTGTGTCCAGGCTGCCAGGCTTGGAGCAAAGACATCCATGGTATGCAAGGTAAGCACTCTGATTTTAGGACAAGTTCATTGGTTTTCTTTTTCTTAACCATTATAAAATGAACAGTTCAGTGGCTCTAGTATGTTCGTAATGTTGTGCAATCATTGCTTCTGTCCAGCTTTATCCAGTTGCCATCATTCCAAAGTAAAACCTCTTACTCTTTTTTTTTTTTGTTACCGGGAATCAAACTCGGGTCCTTGTGCTTGCACAGCAGGCAGCGAAACTACTGAGCTAAATCCCCGGCCCAAAACCTCTTACTCTTTAAGCAGTTTCTTCCTATATCCTCCTCCCCTCAAGCCCTTGTGCACGCCCCCCACACACACACAAAACCACCAGTTTTCATTCTGTGCATATAGAATTAACTATTTACATTACATGTAAATAGAATACACAACACATGATATTTTCTATCTGGCTTCTTTCACTTAACATATTGTTTTTGAGGTTCATCCATACTACAACCTGTGTCAGTTATTTAATCCTTTGTATGTACTTACTACACATTGTTTATCCATCCCTGAATAGATCTATGGACACTTGGGCTGTTTCCCCCTTTTGGCTGGTGTGAACATGCATGTACCTATACCTGTTTGAGTACTTATTTTCAATTCTTTTGAATGTTCATGTTTTTAAAGATCTGAATAAGAGAGAATAATCTTCCTTGTCCTTTATATTGGTTTCTGTCTAATTAAATCCTCTGGGAAGTAATAGTCCTCAAATAACTCAATGCTACATTCCCTGGATATTAATGTATTCATAACTGGAGAGTGCAAAGTGAGAATTAGCCTGCTCAAGGGGTTTCTGTGTCAGTCTTCTAAACAGCAGAATGAGTCATTCCTGTTTAGTGAAATTCACTGCAGCAACACAGCTTCGGAGCCTTAGTCTAGTAACTCATGCCGTACACAGCACCAAGTCATTTTCTTCAAATTCCATATCTTAGATCAGAAAGGAATCTGGGCTTTAATGAACTGTACATAACCCATGTTTTGGCATATTTCTGCTGTCGAGTATGTGGAGAAATATGTGACATTCACTAATTCTAGTTCTGTCCATCCTACTGAAATGATATGAAAATAAGTGAAATTGTCAGTTTTCATTTTGCATCTTTCTTGCCATTTGAAGGTACTAGTACTACTACTATAGTAAGAAAGGAAGATTATGTTGTTGTTTTATGTAGAGAAAGGTAGATTAGGTCTACACCGTAGAGGATAAGAAAAACAGGAGAAACTTAATTGAGCCCTGTCCTTTAACCATATAGATTTTTACCAAAATTTCTCTGAAATGTCATTCCCCATTACATGCAGCACTTTTCTCTCCACAGGAGTCTATAAGTGATGTATAAACTACACAATTATCACTTCATCTGCTCATGAACCATAACTTTATTTCTAGTTTATGACTATTTCTGCATATTTGATCAAAAATACTATATGAAACACAAGATTTAAAGAAATCCTCAATTGGCTAAGTTGAGTTCTTGATTTAAAATATTAATATTAATATAATAAATTGGCAATTAAATATATTCTAGGAATTATGGGGCTATTGAGAGAGAGAGAGAACTGTTGAAAAATTTTAGGCCTGACCCATCCCATACTTGATTAGATATGAGGGTCTCGGTAGTAATCAGATGGTGTTGAGAAAGAACTTAGAAACTGGATGATATAATTTCCTGGCTGGGAAAACCTGGCAAGGATCTAGTATTTAGGGGTCCAAAATGACTGTCTGGGAAGAGAGGAGTTCCCTGAAGATGAAGGCTTGAAAAAAAGAGCTTAGCAATCCCTTTCCTTTTGGAAGCTATAGGAGATATTCATGGAGCCCTTAAAGTCAGGATTAAATGTCCCCTGGGATCTCATCCAACTGTAAGATTTGGTAATTGCTTTTATTTTAGGTCTGTTGAATTTGTGGCAAGAAGATAAACATTGTAGAAATATTTGAATTATGGAACTGAACTTGGAGAATGAATCATGAAACCGTACGAGTAGATGTGAGAGGAAAGGCAGAGATCTGTATTCTGGGATGTGTTCCACTTGGGAGGTTGACTGAAGCAAAGATGCTGCTTTGTTCTTGTCTGTATATGATGATTTATATTATCACCTGAACAATTTTGAAAATTCGGCATCTTTACTATGCCCCTGGTTTTGTCATTTAATGTTTGCCCCCACTACAGAAGTTAGCCTGGGTGTCTGCACAGTAAAGGATAAAAAATATGACTTCAGGTAAAACCTATTCAGGGCAACCTTGCTTTGGTACCCTAGCACCTTCAGGCAGGAACTTATTTAAAAGCTTAGGCAACTTGCATAATGTTCTTAGACTTCTTAAAAAGAAAAACAATATTTTTATGATATCTAGCCATTAATCATGGTATTTTCCATTGTGAAGTACATTTTTATTACGCAAATCATGGGCCGGGTATTTAGCTCAGTGGTTCCGGTGCCTGCCTCACAAGTGTAAGATCCCAAGTTCGATCCCCTTAGCAAAAAAAAAAAAGCAAATCAGCCAAACTTGCTTTATAGCAGTTTTTTAAAGATGACAGCTTCCAAGTAGAAATCAGAATCATGAAATTAATCAAGATACAAATGAACAGCTGGGGCAAAAAGAAAACTGGTAGAAAATTCCTTATGGTTTTCCTAGCAACATTGAGTTACCTACTGCTGCCCAGCAAAAAACTAGAAATGAAGGTCTGATGAAATAAGATTGATGGCCCAGGCAAACACTCTTACATTGAGTTAGCGAGAATTCTTTATCAAGATATTACTACAAAAAAATAGTAAGCAAGGGTTACATCAATATTTATATAGTAGGACCTTTCCGCGAGGGCTCTAGGGGTGGGCGTCCCCGTGGGGGTGTGTGGCGGGGGTGTAGTTACCCTGGCAGCAGCACCCCGTCCCGTTCCATCTGGGGTTCCTCTGAGGGTCCCCCCTGGTGGGCGGCTCTAGAATCTTGAAGAGCTCGGGAACTCAGAGCGAACCCAGTCAGCGGAGCCCCGAGTTGTGAGGCCAGAAAGATGGCGGCGGCATCGGAGTCTGTGGCTTCTGATTCTCAGTTCTCGAATATCTTAGCTGAACCATCAAAGTCTAATGGAAATATGATTCATCGTTCTTCATCTCCGTATGTATTATATCCACCTGATAAACCTTTCCTTAATAGTGAACTACGGCGCTCCCCAAATAAGCCTACACTTGCCTACCCAGAAAGCAATAGCAGAGCCATATTTTCTGCTCTGAAGAATCTTCAAGATAAGATTCGATGCTTGGAACTTGAGAGGATTCAGGCAGAAGAAAGTGTGAAAACTTTGTCCAGAGAAACAGTTGAATATAAAAAAGTACTAGATGAACAGATACAAGAAAGGGAGAATTCAAAGAATGAGGAATCAAAGCACAATCAAGAACTGACATGTCAGTTGCTAGCTGTAGAAAATAAATGTAATCTTTTAGAAAAACAATTGGAATGCATGCGGAATATGATAAAGCATGCAGAAATGGAGAGAACATCTGTCTTAGAGAAACAAGTGACCCTAGAAAGAGAACGACAACATGATCAAACACATGTTCAGAGACAACTTGTAAAACTGGATCTTCTGGAACAAGAATATAACAAACTTAACACAATGCAAACCCTTGCAGAAAAAAAGATGCAAGAATTGGAAGCAAAACTCCATGAAGAAGAACAGGAAAGGAAGCGTATGCAAGCTAAGGCAGCTGAGTTGCAGACTGATCTAGAAACAAAGAGATTTGCCTTTGAAAATAAAACAACCTCATATGCTCCCACTGCAAGAAAAATTTAAAAAAAAAGTCAAAACCACCAGAAAAGAAAGGACCTAGGAATTACTTTGATGCACAACCTCATTATAGATTATGCTTACGTGATATGCCATTTGTGGCTGGAAGTCCACTAGTCCTAGCCATGCTGTGGTAGCTAACGTTCAGCATGCCTTGCATCTAATGAAACAACACAGTAAAGTCTTGTGCAGTGATCGAGTGGTGAACAACATTTCTTTGGCCAAACAAGTACCTTCACAAGGTAGTAGAAGAAAGAAGTCAGCAACACCTCCCTCTTCCAGCGGCATCAATGAAGAATTATCAGAAGTCTTACAGACTTTACAGGATGAGTTTGGTCAGATGAGCTTTGATCACCAGCAGCTTGTAAAACTTATACAGGAATCACCAAACACTGAACTGAAAGACAGCTTAGAGTGTGAACTAGAGGCATTAGTGGGAAAGATGGAAGCAAAAGCCAACCAAATAACTAAAGTTCGAAAATACCAAGCACAGCTAGAGAAAGAAACAGAAGCTGGAGAAGCAGAAAAAGGAAGTTAGAGCTAACAAAAAGACTCTTGAAGAAGGAAACAGCAGTAGCCATTCTTCTGGACTCATGGGGACCATAAGTAAGAAGGATTTTGCCAAACTGAGACCTGGAGAAAAAAGCAGGAAAATTCTTCAGTTATTGAAGGACATGCAAACCATACAAAATTTATTACAGAGTAGTAATGTGTGTTGGAATTACTGACTGCTCACACCAGGTCATAAATTTTATTCAGATAATCTATACCTCATTGATCAGACATTGACAATTTACTTTCCAGGTTTCATACTCGCTAATGTTGGAATTAATTAACAGAAGGTGTTCAGGGCTTAGGCTTCATTACATAGGTTTCTTGTGTTATACCAAACAACTGAGTATTAAACCATGTATGTAAATGGAAACCAAGGAAGTTTTAAAACTTGAGAAGCCACATTCTTTAAGGTGAATACACTGTACTGGTATATTGCACTTTGTAAACAAGTTACCAATTTTTTACTTGTGTGATTTTTTTAAAAATTCTTTATTTATATATATATATGTATAAATTAGGTTTAAATTTTCAAAATACAAGGCTGGCCCACAGGCAGCATTTGCTTGAAGAGTCTCATTTTTAGATCTTCCCTGTCATCAAGTGCCCACTTCGCTTTTCTCATACAACTGTTAAACATGCTTTGATTATTGATGGATATTTTCTATATTTAAGTATTTATATATTTAAGAGGATTTTTTTGTTTGCTTTCTTGGTGTTTTAATCAATGATTAGTATTAAATGCATTTCTATTGTTTTTGTAATACAGTTTAAAATTTTTTAAAGGTCCAAGTAATCTTTTAAATCAAATTACTTACCTATAAAATTATAAATGCATTTTAAAGAGTGTAGATTATTAATGAAACAAGATTTTGGGAAAAGGTAAGAGATAGAAGGGAGCTATTATGAAGCAAGCACATTTGCAGTTTTTTGATACCTGTTTGTAATCATGTTATTCAGTCAAGGCCTTGTGGTTTGAATTTTGAAACTTAGAGAACCCCTTGAATATGTCTTTGGTGTAAAACATGACTGAAATAACTGTATACATATAATTATATCAGTGTAAATCTGAATACAGCAAGACATGTTAACTTTTTATAAATTTGCCACTGGAGTCAATAAAGCAGCTTTTTTTAAGAAACAAACAAACAAAAAATATTTATACAGTAACACATGTATGCTAAAACACTTGAAATACAGAGGTTAAAAATTGTGTGGTCAGTATTTACCCAACTCATGGGCCATCACTGCCATCCAATGATAATTAGATTTTGTCAATAGTCTTTTTTTTTTTTTTTTGGTACTGGGGATCGAACTCAGGACCTTGTGCTTGTGAGGCAGGCAGCAGAACCACTGAGCTAAATCTCCAGCCAATGATAATTAGAAATGGTCTTTACAATTTAAAAACCCAGGAATATAGTATAGAAAATGAAAGTCTTCCCGGGGAAAAGAGCCTAATAGGACATCTCTAATAAGACTTCACCTAATGTATATTAGGTAAATAGTCCCTCCTACATTCCACTGAGGCCAAATGTTAGAAGGAAGTTATTTCTAAACATCAAACATTGGCAGCTCCAGAGAACCATGTTGAGTAAACAGCTCAAGATGCAGGGGCCCAGGGTGAGCCCAGAGCCCTTGCTTTCTGTACAGATGAACACAAGCCACGAGCAGGCATGGACCAAATGACACAAAAATTACCCCCAAATTACCCAAAAAATTACCTGGTCTTGCTTCCTTCAAACATGAGATTATCTAAACTCTAACATAGGTAGTTAGCTGTTTTCCTTCAGAAAGTTCAGGCAGGAGATTAGTGACAGAGGCAGCCTGTTAGGACAGTGCTACTCAAAGTCCAGTCCTCAGGCCACTGCCGGGCTGCAGGATGTCACTGATTCAAACAGGGAAGAATCCAAAAGTAAGCAGAGAATCATTTATAGCAATGTGATGCGGTAATTTTATAGCTGTTGAATATAATAGTAATTATTAGCCCCTGTATTTTGTATGATTCTTTTTGTTTTGATGTAATTATGGTGTACAAAATGATTGATTCATAATGGATTGTAAACTAGAAAATGGAAAAAAAAGAAAAAAAGGTCTTTCACCACGGAGAGTTTGAAATGCCGTGTATGAGAGCAACTATCACCTTAGCCAAAAAGGTGCCTTCGGTGCTAGACTACTGTGGAAGCATCAGCTGATCTCTCATTGTGATTTTCATTTTCAGAGACCTAAAATGTGTCATCAGGTCTTTCCAGGTGATATATGATGAAATGAATACTGTTCTTTCCTAAATTCTATTAAAAGACAACTGACAAAAGCCACTTGGCTAAATGTCCAAACACAAGACCAAACAGTACATATCTTATGTCACCTTAAATAGGAAGAAATAATAGAAATGAAAGAAAGCAATTGGATTTCCACAAACCTGCTCTCAGATAGCTGGGCCTAGTAATGGAAACTGTAGTAATAAACTCCATGTATTAGAGGTCATTATTAAGGTAAACATGCCTATATCTTTGATTTAAACAACAAGAAACCTTAAATAACTGACGTTTTATATACTCTTCTTGTATCTTTTATGATAAGGCCACCAGTGACAAGTTTAAAAGTTAATATGAAGGATTTATTCACAACAGCGGCTGCTGAGTTTTATTGTTCCTTAGTCAGCTGCTCACTTAACTCTCAGGCACCGACAGTCACTGGAGGAGGTCTGGATGGAGCACAGGACTAAGTGGCATTGGCTTGGTTTTAGCATTAATCTTATTTTCATATATTCCTTTGAAAATCTGCGACCGGTTTTAATACATGCAGTAAGTTTTTCAGCAGAATATTCCGTTTTGCCAGACCTTGGATAACGCATCTTGGTCCTCTGTGTTTTATTTTACCACAAATGTACGTTGAGGGCTGAAATTACTAAGTGGTTTCTGCCATTGAAGGATTCCAAGCAGCCTAAACAAATAACCATTCTTCCATCATTTTGAAAAGTACAAATGTATTACATTACAGTACTAACTAAAATTACCCTCCCCACAGTCATGCTAGTTTTGGACCAAGGAACCACATTGAGGCCTTCACTGTCAAAATAGCCTCACTTGGTCAAAGAGAAGGAAGCACTAAGCCCGCTTCCCTGCAGGAAGAAGGGCTTGTGCCCTTGTAGACCCCACCTTTTATCTGCCTGTGCCTGGCTGCATTGTCTAGTACAGTGGCCACCTACCACATGTGGATATTGAAATTTAGAAGTAAAATAAAATTGAAAATTGAATTTCTCAATCACATAGGTTTCATTTCAAGTACTTGTACTGGGCAGCACAGAGGTAGAGCATATCATTGTAAGAAGTTTTATCAGATGCTCCTGCTCCACAGCATTCAGGGAAGAGCTGAGCCTGGAATCCCCTGAAGTGCATCTTGCGTTCGGTGGGTTGCCTTGGCTAATGTGCTTGGCCATGCTTGCTCTTGATCTGGCTTCTTTCACCTGGAGCAGGCTCACCCAGGTAGGCTCCCTCAGATTATGTGTACTTTAAGAATCTTTCTGCCCAAAGGTATTTCACTGCTGCAGCTAAAAGACTGTGAGAGTGCCTTCAAGAGGGCTGTTAGGAACAAAACCTTGTTAGAACCATTCTGCAATCATAACTAGGACTGTGTATTCTGGGTGCTTGGAGTCGTGTCCCTTCCAGGAATAATATGGGCCCAAGGAAAATAAAACCGAAAGGCAACTAAGAGGATCAAATCCTAATGAACACCTTTAATACACAGGGCTTGGGGAGGGACCCATATATTTCAAGCTAGAATCTCCAGTAGGACATAAGAAGCCTAAACTAACAAATATGGAATGGCAGATAATATTAGAATGACATGGAATTATGGAATTGATTAGGAATGCAATGAGAGTTCTAGAAATGGCATTAGTGACAGCCAAAACAGGGAAGGTAGATGTTAAGTTGGTGCTTGAAGAAGAGGTAAGATTTGAGTAGGTGGAAGAGGGGAAAAGGACTTTTAAGTTCTCAGAAGTGAAGGCAAGGAAGTAGACGTGAACGTGTGGTATTCACATTCAGTTCTAATGCAATCCAGTGATAATAATGAGTTAATAGTGACTTTCTACTGACCAGTCTGAAGAAAAGAGAAATCATTTTTTTTTCTTCTGCTACTGAGGATCAAACCCAGGATTACTGTATCACTAAGTTACATCCCAGCATTTTTTATTTTGAGATAGAGTCTTGCTCAGTTGCCCAAGCCAGCCCAAATTTAGAATCTTCCTGCTTCAGCCTCTTGAGTGGCCAGGATTACTGACATGCAACACCCTGCCCAACTGAAATCTCATTATTTTTGCCAATATGACTTTCAGAAAGATAGAAGCAAGAGAAAACAACTTGAGCTACACCAAATTGAGACTGGGGTCAGTAAATAGAAGCCAAGGAAACCTCTTTTGCGGTCAGTGCCTTATCTTTACCCTCATGTTAGAGGCCTAGCAGGCCCCTTGCCCCAGCAGATTCTGCAGGCCATGCTTCTCTGCCTCTTATTTAATTGAATCAACAGCACAGCGGCACCCAGGACTGTGCTTTTCATGTTTCCCACACACAAGGCTTTACAGACACCCCCTGACTTTGAGTCTGCAACCCAGTGGTCCTCCACCAAGGCCACAAATTGTAATCACCTGAGGCACCTGCTGCAGTCCCATCTGCAGAAAGACTAATTCAGTTGGCCTGGTGTGTAACCAGAGCCTCAGGATTTTTATAAGCTCCCTGGGACATGTTAATGTACAGCCAAGATTAAGAACATTGGTTTCCTGCCTACCAGAGAGAACTCGTACCAGTTCCCATCCACAGCCTGGCTCTGATGGAACAATCTGAGACAAAATGCAAAGAATTTTAATTAGTTTGATAATGACAGAACTGAAATTAGACTCCAAATTTTCTGACTTCCATAGGGACCATTTGCCTCATGGCCAAGATGCTTCCATTTAAAGTTTTCTTATCCATTTGGTGGCCAAAGTGTGACCAGAAAAAGAGAAACCTCCAAAGATTCCTTTACAGTAGTCTTTATTAGTCCATTAATACTTTATAACAAGTTTTTTATCAGGACTCCCCTTTGTATTACTCACAGTGTTACTCAAGGTACTCTCACTTGGCTCTCAAAGGCAGAAAATAAAGCCCTTGTTTCAGCACTACTCTCCTAATTTCTGATTATCAGCTTCCAGAAACTAGGAAAGAAGCTTGAATTTGAGTCAAAAGCAAGCAAAAGAGGTTGGGAGGTGTACATTTCTCTCAACTTTTTTTTTTAAGTCCAGAAGCATAAATGAAGGAATATATACAAGGTTTTGAGGATGAAGAATTTGGGAAGGTGTCATTCTTTTAGTAAAATAATGCACCTTTCATCTGTACATCTCCATATTGCAGAATGAAAAGGAGGCCATTTTAAATAGGACATGGATCTCCGTTGTTTTTTATCCACATTGTAATATGTGAGTTAACTTAACTTTTAAAGATTATTCCCAAGGTCCAAGGCACCAATACATCCCCATTTGATAATATTCTCATGAAAGTAACAGGATAAATGATTACATTGAACAGTACTCTCATCACACCAGATCATTAATAGGGTGTTAATATTTTTATTAAAATAATAACAGTAAAGGGCCGGGGATTTAGCTCAGTGGTTTCAAAGCCTGCTGCGTAAGCGCAAGGACCTGAGTTTGATCCCCGGTACCAAAAAAAATAAAATAAAATAATAACAGTCGGGCCGGGGATTAGCTCAGTGGTTCTGGTGCCTGCCTCGCAAGTGTAAGGTCCTGAGTTCAATTCCCAGTACCTAAATAAATAAATAAATAAATAATAACAGTAATGAATCTGAGAAGTACTTTAATGCTCCCAGATTCTTGCTTTCAGGATCAGGTGTTCTTCTCTTTGAAAATAGAAAGCAATAGGAGGAATTGGGACCAATTTCCTGGGCAGGAAAACAGTTTGTAAGATTGAATCCAGGGCTGGGGAAGTAGCTCAGTGGTAGAGCACTTGTCTAGTATGCATGAAGCCTGCACCACCAAATAAAAAACAAATCAAGATTCAATCCGAGCTACAGTATCCTCTGCCTCTTTGCCTTAAAAAAGGCTACAGTCACAGCCACACTGCCATGGGGGGGGGGGGGTAGCACCAACACTTTACTTAATCCTGCACTGTTTTAAATGTGTTTTCAGAGCTGTTATTTTATTTTATTTTCTCCTCGCAGCAAACTTGTTATGACTTTCCCAATAAAGGAAATCGAGACCTACAGAGAATTAAAGTTGCTTGCCCAGAATCACACAGCTAGGGGGAAGAGGCTCCTACCTTCCACAACACAAATGAAAATACTGTCTTCCTATTCTTTTTATTCCTTCTTTTACTATAATCTAAATTCAAAATTGATGGAGCTAGAGTTGACTTCTCTTTCTCCTTAGCTAGCAGTGTCATTACTTTTCTGTTGTTTTTTGTTGCCAGATTTTCATTCTTAACAAGCTAATATCAAAGACAAAGTATTTTGTTCTTCCTCTCACATTGAGTTTAGAAGGCCAGGCAAACAAATTTGTCCGGTGATCCTTATTAGAATAAATCTGAAAACATAGCCGTCATCAAGAGATTTTCCAATGCAAGTAATACCTTGAGCAAGAAAAAGAAACCAGCTATAGTAGTCTAGAATACCACTTCTGCAAGGCTTCAAAATGCAATTACGCTGACCATGAAATCCCTTCCTACTTATGCCTCTGATGCATGTGATATTCTACCCAGATTATGGTTGTCTCGGTATGTCTTAGGATCCCTTGATATTATCTGTTTCTTGAAGATGAAGCTACATGCTTTTTGGTTTCCTCCTCCCTGCAACAATCTTCCTAATCCCTGCACTCTCTAAGGTCTGTATTATCACCTCCATTTATAAATGCTGTTGTTGATGTCACCTTTGGCAGACTTTGCATAAACTGTTAATAAAAGGAAAAGGCATTTCATTGCTCTGCTTTGTACTAAGCTCCCCTCAACTAGAAATTACCTTTTCTTAATCCCACTAACATTCTTATAATGATATCTTCCCAGCTATATAACCCTATGATTGCCCATAGGAGAGAACTGTTATATAAAAGAAGATGGGAGAGCGAAGAATTTGTTTCTGGTATTAATCTTTGACCTGTGACATTGGACAGTTGTGCATTTAGCTGGCAGATAAATAGTTGGCCTCTTACAAGGGATACTTTTGGCAGGTGAGCTACTTCAACGGGGAACTTATCCCACGTGCTTGCTGCTGGACACTCTACACTGTAAATATAGTAATTCTGCTAGTAAGAAAGTGTTACACATTATTTGAGATTATTGCCTAACCAGCATTTCCAGAAAAGGAATAAAGGAAAAATGTTCTTTGATGAAGAAGATATCAGCTGTGGAAGTTAAATCAAGAGTCAGCAAACTTTGGCCCATGGAACAAATCCTGCTTACTGCCTAGTTTTGTAAATAAAGTTGTATTGGAACACCACCACACCCACTTGTTTCAGATCATCTTTGGCTGTTACACTGTAACAGCAGAGTTGAATAAGAGATCACATGGCCAGCGAAGTTATTCACCTGATCTACACAATCCAAAAACTTGCAAGGTAATTTTATCCTCATTCACTGGGGATATTGACCTAGGTTAATCTCTAGGTTACTTTCTATTGATGTCTCAAAAAAGAAACAATTTTTTGTGAAAGAAGAGACTATACCAGGTGTAACTGAGACCTGGACACAGATAAAAACCATTGAAGTAGTGCTTAACTACAGAATGGAAAACTAGTTAAGGATGGCAAGCCTAAAGGCATACTGCAGCCAGGCAAGTAACAGAAGTTGTAGTAGTTGTAACCAGAACCTCTGAACTTCCAGGACCTCCTGGAAATGTTTTTAATGTAGTCTCCTAATATTTAAATGTTAATGTCATCTGATTAAGTTTTTTTTTTTCAGTAAGCTGGGGATGTAGCTCAGAGATAAAATATCTGCTTATCATGCCCAGTCCCTGGGTTTGACCCATAGCCCCATTTTTTTTTAAATTCCTAAGGACAGCAAAGGATGGATGCACAGTCCTTCACTTGAATGTTTGTAGAAGCTTTATTCATAGTTGCCAAAACTTGAAAGCTAGCAAGATGTCCTTCAGCAAGTGGGGATAAGTGAACCGTGATCCATCCAGACAATGGAATATTATTCAACACTAAAAGAAAGTGAGCTGTCAAGACAAAGAAAAATACCAAGAAACCTTAGGTGCATATTACTAAGTGAAAGAAGCTGGTTTGGAAAAGCTACCTGCTATGTGAGTCCAACAATAAGAGATTGTAGAAAAGATAAAGCTCGAGACAGTGAAAAGATCAGTGGTTGCCAGGGAATAGGGGGAAAAAACAGATGAATAAGCAGAGAATGGGATTTTTAAGGCAATGCACCTATCTTCTATGATAATATAATGGTGGATACATGGCATTACACACTTCTAAAACATATAGAATATGTAACACCAGTGAACTCCAGTGCTGGGATGTACCATAGCCCAGAGATAGAGCATTTGCCCTGCTTGTGTAAGGACCCGGATACAACCTCCAGGATCAAAGGGAAAAAAATAAACTCTAATGTAGACTGTATAGTTTGGGTGTTAATAATGTGTCAGTGTTGGCTCATGGATTATAACAAATGTACCATGCTGGTGCAGGATGTTGATAATGGGGGTTAGAGGCAAGTGGGAAGAAAGAAGGTATATAGGAACTCTGTACTTTCCACTTGTTTTACTAAAAACCTAAAACTACTTTTAAAAATCAACTCTATTTTTTTAAATAGTAGGGCAAACAACATATGCAGGGGTCATATTTGACTCTAACCCACCAGTTTACAAGTTCTGCTGTAGTTTTCAAGTGTAGCAGTCAGGCTAATGTCCAGCCAGAGTGGCAGTCAGACAAAGCATTAGCATTGGATAGGCATAGTAGAAGATACCAGAGGTGCCCAATGATCACAGCACCAGCCCAGAACAGGGCAGAAGAAAGTGTAGGTGACCATGCCGGTTGATGCCACAGGCCTTGCGATAATGGCCTTTTGGGAGCCAGTCCCAGCACCCGGAAGGAAGCTCCCCCGCCACCATTCCACGCTCCTAGGGCAGAGAAGCTGAGCCAGTCCCAGCACCTGGAAAGAAGCTCCCCCACCACCATTCCATGCTCCTAGGGCAGGGAAGGTGAGCCAGCCCCAGCACCCAGAAGGAAGCTCCTGCGCCGCCATTCAGCACTCCTAGGGCAGAGGAGGTGAGCTGCACGGGTGCCAGAAGCACCCCACACACACACTGTGGAAATGAGAAGACACGTAAACAAGCCTCAAAAACAGACTTCCAGATCACCTACAGCAACCCCAAAGGGAAATGAGATGGAACAATCTGATACTCAACCACCTGGACTCTCTGAACTGGCAACAAAAGAGGATCTGGGAAAAATGCAATCAGAAACGATTACTCAGATAACACCAAAGATTGTGCTTATAGTGCAAGACATGATTAATAAAACTAGAGAGGACGCAGATAAAAAAATAGAGGATCTGAGGAACATGATGGAATCCCAACATAGGAAACAAATGGAATCCATAAAACAGATGCAAACAGATTTCCAGGAGATTAAAAATTCCATTGAAAGTCTGAGCAGCAGAATGAACCAATGTGAGGATAGAATTTCAGATATAGAAGATAAGATTGCAATTAGTGACCAGGAAAAGAAAAATTGCTCTAAAATTGTAAGGGAACACGAGAAATCAATCCAGCAGCTGCTAGATGATGCAAAGAAGAATAACATAAGACTGATTGGAGTCAATGAAGAAACAGGAGAGAGTGCAGATGACATAAAAAAACTCTTCACAGAAGTGATGGCAGAAAACTTGCCAAGCAGGGGAAAAGAACTTGACATACAGATAAGTGAGGCATATAGGACTCCAGCTAGCCTTAATCAAAAAAAATCTACACATAGGCATATAATAGTTAAGATTCCAGAAACCCAACAGAAGAACAAAGTTCTATAAGCAGTGAGAAAAAAGAAACAAATCACATACAAAGGAAAGCCCATCAGAATCACAGCAGACTTCTCAATGCAAACCCTCAAGGCAAGAAGAGCTTGGAGAGATGTATTTCAAGCCCTAAAGGAAAACAGCCTCCAACCCAGATTGATGTACCCTGCAAAACTATCTTTCAAAATTGATGGAGAAATAAGATACTTTCATAACAAAGAACACCTCAGGAACTTCATGAATACCAAACTGGCACTCCAGAAAATTTTAGACAATACCCTAGGAAAAGACAATGAGGATCACAACCCCAGGAAACCCAGCAGAATGAATCCATTGGGCTTGACAAATTAAACACAAAGGAGGAGAATCCAACAAAAAGAAAAAGTCATGACAAGGCTTTTAAAACTTTTAACTTCATCTCCCTAATGAGTGTATAATTCAATTGTTATTGTATTGATTAGTATTTTTCTGATTCTAGTGTTGCACACCTTTCCTTGTGCTGTACTGGCTATTTATCATCTTCTTATGTCTACTTTTTAATTGGGTTGTCTATAAATGAGCTGTAAGAGTTCTTTATATATTCTCATCATAGGTTATATGCATTATAAATATGGTCTGTTTAAGGACTACTTTTCATTTTAATGATGTCATTTAAAGTTCTAAATTTTGATGGAGTCTCATTTATCAATTTTTTTTCTTTTATACATCATGTTTTTTGTATCCTAGGTAGTTCTTGCCTACCCTAAATTTATAAGCATTTTCCCTTATAATTTCTTCTTAAAGTTTTATACTTTTAGGCTTTCATATTTAGGTTCATAGATCCCTTCAAGATATTTTCATGTATGAAAAAAAAGATTGAGTTTAATTTTTTATATACGGATACCAGGTGTTCTAGTGCTGTTTGCTGAAAACACTATCTTTTCCTCGGCTCTTGAATTGAGTTTATATTCTATAAAATGCTAATGTTAAATAATCTTTCAAAACTCAGTGGACCATATATGTGTGGCTCTATTTCTAGATTCTCTGTTTTATTCCAATGATCTATATGTCTTTCCGTACACAAACACTGCCTTGATTACTGTAGCTTTAGAAGAAGTCTTAAAATTAGGTACTAAATGTCTTCCAACACTGTTTTTTTTTAACTTTTCTAGGTCCTTTGTACTCCTACATAACTTTTAAATTTCAGTATCCAATTCTTCATTTATAGCAAGTATACACAGACCTGAATTTTTATATATACTTTGTGTTTTCTAATCCTGCTAAATTAAAATACAAGTTCTAGGTGCTCCTAGAGATTTCTTAGTATTTTCTCTGTAGATGATCATTTCATCTACATATAAAGATTTTGCTTCTACCTTGCCAATCCTATCCTAATTGTGTCATTTTATTGCCAGACTATTTTGGTTGGGCCTAGGTTTCAAAGTTTAATGGACAGATGAAGAGTAAGCATATCTGCCCTTGTTCCCCACCTTAGGGAGAAAGCATTGCATCTTCTCCATTCATATAAGGCATTTTCGATGGAAGTATGCAGTACATGTCTTTAATCTGTCGAGAAGGTTCTGCTCTACTTCTAGTCACCTGATAGCTTTTACCATGAACAGCTGTGGAATTTAGTCCAATACTTTTTCTCCAACTAGTGACAGGATCATATGGCTTTTTCCTTTCCTCTGTTAAAATGATAACTTTTGGGGGTGGATCTTCCAAAGCTGAACCAACACTGCCATCCCTATAACAAAACTACTTTCTACATCCTGCCAGATCTGACTTCTAATAGTTTGTTTTGTTAAACAAATTTCTATCTGTGTTCATACTTTTTTCTTCTATTATCTTTATCCAGTTTTAGGATTAGCACAATGTTGATTTCCTAAAATGAGAGGAGAAGTGTTCCTTTTTTTTTCTGCTTTAAATGTTTGATATAATTTTTCAGTTAAAATATATATGAGCCTGTTGTTGTCATATAGGTAGGCTTTTCAAGCTAGGAATATACTTTCTTTAATAGGTGCTATTCAAATTTTATATTTCTTCCAGAGTTAGTTTCATTAATTTGTCTTCCAAGGTACTTCTTAGAAGTTGTCAAATTTATTTCAAAAAAGATTTTTGTAATATGCTTTCTATATCCTTTTAAATTCTGTAAAATCTGTGGTAATGTCTCCTAGGTCTTGATATTTTAATTTTAAAAATGTATAATTGATATTGTGTAATAGGAAGAAAAGGTCTGGGGGGCGGGGGCGGTGTGGGGAAGGGGAAAGGGGAAAAATATGAGAAAAGAGCAAAAAGGATCTTTGCAAGTGGGGAAGGGTGGAGGAGGTGAAGGGAGGGCAGGGGAAGGGGGAAAAAAAATAAGAACCAAGATACTCATGTAATGGTACAAGATCCCAATGATGTATGTAACAGTATTTTATACCTAAAATGTACCAATAAACTTAATGGTGGAAAAATAAAAATAAAAGTAATAGCCTTTTGGAGCTGAGCCATAGACCCAGAGCCATGGCCTGTAGGGGATGGCTGGCCAGGCAGAGAAGAGTCCTTGATCTAAAAGAGCTAGGGAAGTAAAAAGATGATTAGGATTCACAGTCAGGAGATCCAGTGATCAAAGTGGGCCGCAAAGCAGGAACTTGGTCTCTATATCCAGACAAAAGCACGACTACTTGAATTATGGTTGCGAGTCAGAGCAAGCTAGCTGTATCTTGAAGCTAGTTATCACTTTTTGGGTAAATACAATAGATTCCGAATTCAAGTTAGCATGGGGTTGAGGGGAAGTATGTTGGCTCATGTAACTGAAAAACCCAGTAACAGAGCCATCTTGAGGCAGTTTAGGTGTCCATCAGGCTGTTAGGAGTCTTTTCATTCAGGCCATCTCCAGATAACACTCCTCAGGAACTCCCAGCTTACATTATCTTATAGCTAGAAATCTTACTGGGGAAACAAGTTCTCTCCCCCAGTAGACTCAATAAGATTTCCAGGATTGATTCTTACTGGACTGATTTAGGTCATGCGCCCTTTCATGAACTTATCACTGTGACGGGGTGGCTTTTTAATCAGGTCTGTGCAAAGGAAAATCCAAAGTCCAATTCACAGAATGGACGCTAGAATGCAAAAACAGTAGAATCCCACTATGTCAAGTTATCCAAGTTAACTAAGGCTTTAAAACTTCCCTGCTGTTTGTCCCTCATATCAAAGACAGAGAAGAAGATAAAAAGAGTCTAGGCCTGAAGGGGGGTGGGGGGTATGGGTCAGAGGTAGAGAGAGCAGTTGCCTAGCATGTTCAAGGCCCTGAGTTCAATCCTGGTGCCACAGGAAGGAAGAAACTTCTAGAGCATGGAGCAAGTCATTATAAAAATGTCTTCATTTATAGTATGAACACTGAGATCCTTCATAAATATTGAAGATTGATGATGATGAACAACTCCATCTCAGTGTAATTGTCAAATGAACAGATCAAAATGAGAATAAAGCTATAGAACTCGTAACCAACATTAAATGCTTCGCATTTTAAGTAGGATATAAGAGAAATTTTAATGCAGTATGTAACAATTCTTTGGGCTGAAATCAAGTCTAGCATCTTACATTAAGAAGATTAATTAATGTTTATAAAGTACTGTGCAGATATGCCCTTTTAAAATGCTAAGTATTCTAAAAACTACATTGTAGCATTTTACTAAATGTAAAAGATCTAATGTTCATCATTTCTTTGGTACAGGTTGGCAAAGATTCTTTTGGCGATGATTATATAGAAAACTTAAAACAGAATGATATTTCTACAGGTAAAATCTATCTTTTTAAAAGTTAGTGTTTATAACTTTTTTCTGTAATCTTGTTATAAAAAAATTGAGCATAGAATAGAATTATTAGATCCTCCCCTGGTGGCCAGAAAGTTTTTATGCACAGCTTTGTTTGATCTTGCTTAAGTGTCCCCTGGTGAATTCTTTTATATACATCCCTCCGGATGGAAATAAAAGGATAGGAGGTTACAAACCTTCATCTCATGAATATGTGTCCAGGGAAGACAGGTGCTGCGTTTCACAAAAGGTATTTTAAGAAAAGTCGTTGAATGTTATAGCTAGAAACAATCCTAGAAATAATTGAGACTAACAACATTGTCACAGAAGAGAAAACTGAAGGTCCAGAGGGGTTGTATGATTTTTCCAAGAGCACACAGCTAGAGTCAGAGCCAGGACTAGAATGCAGGCCTTCTGACTCCAGAGCTCTCTGCTACTGCCAAGGGCTGTCTCATCAGAATCCTGTTTACATGCAGGTCATGATTCTCAACGAAGTGCCAAGCTTATAAGAATAAAGAAAATTGGGCCAAGGATTTAGCTCAGTAGTTCTGCCACCTGCCTCGCAGGCACATGGACCCGAGTTTGATCCCGGGTACCAAAAAATAAAAAATAAAGAAAATCAAACAAGTTAATTTCATGTGTTCCACCTTTTGTTTTTTATCTCAGATGTCTCAAAAGAAATGTATTGGTCTAGAAAATGCATACGTAGGGCTGGGAATTTAGCTCAGTGCTTCCACCACCTGCCTCGCGACCACAAGGTCCCAAGTTCGATCCCCAGTACCAAAAAAAAAGAAAATGCATATGTATACAACTATGAGTAATTTCAGAGAATTGGAATTAGGGTGATTTGATAGGTTGTTACTGTTACAGAGAAAAGGTACCACTAAATATAAAGATGCTTATTTTCCTCATCGTATAGGTGATGGGTATAAATTAGCACTAATTACTTATTTTTTAACTCATTCCAGATGGTTAAAGATTAAAAACTTTTTCCAAGGATTGATGTCACATTGAAATTGTTAAAATAAATTATCCATGCCAGGCTGTATGTACGAGAATGTAATTTTCTTTTTTCTTATAGAATTTACATATCAGACTAAAGATGCTGCTACTGGAGCTGCTTCTATAATTGTCAATAATGAAGGTACGTATTCACACATTGAAGCATCATTTCCTGAAACAGATCATTTCCACAGCTGCGTTGGGATTTTGACCCTATCCTATAGACCTCTCGCTATATCCACCACTCCAAGGCCTATCCAATGGCCTTTCCAGTCCAGATATGTGTTTCCCTTTATTTATACTTCCCATGATGATCATTTAAATAGAAAAGTATCGATCCAAAATACAAGGGGTGATCAAAAAATACAGTGTATGTTTAAATATTTTTTAAAACTTGGGCCTGGGGATTTAGATCAGTGGTTCTGCCACCTGCCTCGAAAGCAGAAGGTTCCGAGTTCAATCCCTGGGACCAAAAAGAACTTATTACACCAAAAGACACATTGCCAAGAATGATGAAATGAGTATGTTTAAAGGAGGGAGGGTATTTTGAGAGAGGATGAGTGGCAAATGTGTCTTTTACTGAAGTACTTTTGGGGGAGGCAGGGTCTTGCTATGTAGCTAAGGCTGGCCTTGAACTCACTATGTAGTCTACACTGGCCTCAAACTCATGGCAGTCCTCTTGCCTCAGCCTCCAGAGTGCTAGGATTGCAGGCGTGTGCCACCACACCTGGCTGTAATACATTTTTTAACTTAAATGTTCACCGTATTTTTTTTATCACCCTTCATTGATTAAACATTCTTGGCAATTTCAGTCAAAACCATTAGTATGGCCTCATTCTTTTTTTTTTTTTTTTTTTGTACCGGGGATCAGACTCAGGACCTTGCACTTGCGAAGCAGGTGGCAGAACCACTGAGCTAAATCCCTGGCCCTCCTCATTCATTTTTTTCACTGGATCTGGAACTATGTGACTTCTAGCTCTTCCCCAAAGTCAAAATGACCATGAAAGGTGAATGTTTTGAATTGATTCAGGGCTTTACTGCGGCCATGACAGCACAACAAAAGATATGCACAAAAGAGGACTTCTAGAATTGCCTCAGAAAGTGGCAAGAACAGTGGGATAAGTGTGTTCAAAGCAAGGGGGATTACTTTGAGGAGGATTGGTGATGATGTATCTTAGTGTAATAAATTTTTTAATTTAAATATTCACCATAGTCTTTGATTATACCTCATACATGAAGCATTATAGTTATATCCAAATAATATTTATACCCTGTAATGACCCTTTACCCTTCATGTGAACTCAAAATTGATACTTGTCTCCAAAATCAGTCAAGTATTCATCTTATCATTTCCATTACACTACTTAAGTAAATGTAAATAGATGCAAAAGAAAATTTGATGAATCGTATTTATAGAATATTTAATGAGCAAATGGCAGCAACTAATTACATATTTCTAGCTTATCGTTAGTGTTCAATTTGTTTGCTCTTTAAACAGCAATCAGATCTTGAAAGTCTGTTTTTACAACTAAGTCTGCCACAAACCTGTACCTTAGTTGAAACATTTATTTTTAAAAACGGTAACTGCTTTTAAGTTAGAGTTTCATAATTTCTGCCAACTGTTTTAAATGTAAGAACACCTACCTAAGATTTTTAAAAATCAGATTAATATGCAGAAAGACCAAGGATTTCATGCGACATCTATGACAAACCTAGTGCATCGAAAGCAGTCAGCTTACACTGGGTTAAATTGGGATTTGTCACAATATATCTTTTATTTATATGATGATCCTCCCTCATTCATGGAGGAATATGTTTCAGGATTCAGGACTATAAATAGTCCTGAGAAATAAATCTGTATATAATACGAATATATATTAATATACCACTATTGCTATATAATATACTAACAATGTAAATATTTTTATAATGAATATAATGCTATATTGATATTATTATTTGCTTCTAATGATTTTTCCTATACATATGTGCCTATAATAAAGTTTAATTTATAAATTAAGAACAGAGATTAAGAACAATAACAAAGTAGAATGATTATAGCAGTATACTGTAGCAAAAGTTATATGAATGTATTTTCTGTGTCTTTATCTCAGAATCTTATTGCACTGTACTCACCCTTCTTGTGATGATGCAAGATGACACAATGCCTGTGTGATAATTCGAAGAGAGATGGGTGGTGTAGCACTAGGCTGCTATGTCAGCTTCACTTGCAAACAAGCAATGCAATATCTCAGTGGTCAGTCTGATCATCAGGGTGCCTGATCAGTGTGTGTGTGTGCAGGTGATGGATGCAGTGGACAAAGGATAGTGCATATCCCAGATGGGACGGAGTGAGATGGCATGTGACTTCACCATGCTACTCAGAATGGCGAGCAATTTAAAATCTATGAACTGTTTATTTCTGGAACTTTCCATTTAATTTTTTCAGACCACAGTTTGACCACAGGTAATTGAAACTTCAGGAAACAAAACCATAGATACAGAGGATTACTATAATACAGTTTTGCGAGATCATTTTACATAATAAACATGGTATTTTAACTCCACTTTAATGATCCTAAAGTTAGAATAATAAAAAATTGTCTAAGAAAAGTAGATAAAAGTTTTCTTGCTGGCAACATAAAGTCTATGTTCATTACTTTATGCTACACTGTAAATTAAACTATTGCTACCAAGAGCACCTTAATTCATGTCTTAGACCTCTTATTCTAGGGATATGGCATTGTTTTCTTTCTTTCTTACCTGTGAAACAAAACCTGCATTTTCCATGCAAAGACATAATTTAACATTATATGTTATGTACCTATTATAGCAGGCTTTGCCTGACTTTAGTATTATAGTGTCCTCAAGAGTATAGATTGTAGAAAAGCTAAGACAAATACAGAAATGGGACAGTCGGGCTCTTTTAATGAAAGTATGAATAGTATGTAAGATAAAGTAATGAGTTTCATTTTGACTGTGAAATTTGAGGCATGAATGAGCTATCCACACAACTGCCAGCTGTAGTCCAGTCAGCTGTAGTCTTGAGCTTGTGGCTCTGTAGCCAGGGCCAGTTGAGAAATGCTGATTTTGAAATCACAGGCTTCACTTGACTCCAACTGAGAATGAGGTCACTGCAGGAGTAAAAGGAGGGGAGATGCTATCTTTCAGCAAGTGGGCACTATGAATTTTTCCAGGATTGAGGTTGGGCTCATGCTGAACTGTTCCCACTTTATTAAGTCTTCCTCATGGCCAACAGATACATCTGTGGTAAAATGATAGGCTAGAATTTGTTCTATGTTGAGACGTAATTTTAGGTCGTGTCTATACAAGATCAGCACAAGTAGCCTGGAGCACAAAAAAAAAAAACTGCCTGCTGCAACTCATTCCTCCTGATCAGTGCTGTCCAACAGAAATAAAATGCAAGACACATGTAGGATTTTAAATTGCCCAGTAGCCACAAGAAACAGGTAAACTTAATTTTGACAGTATATTGAGCCTAATATATCCAAAATATTATTCGACATGTAATCAAACATCTATTTTTAAATTAAATGTTTTTAAATTTTAATGAGCTGTTTTGTTTCCTTTTTGCTGTACTGTATTTTAAATCCACTGTGGTTTTTTTGTTGTTTTTTTTTTTGGTACCGGGGATTGAACTCGGGTCCTTGCACTTGTGAGGCAGGCAGCAGAACCACTGAGCTAAATCCCCGGCCCCCACCGTGTATTTTCTACTTGAACCACATCTCAGTGCAGGATAACCACATTTCAAACGCTCAGTAGGCACACGTGCTGTGGTTACTACTGTATCAGATGGTACAGCTCCTAACAGATTGCCTGCAGATCAGCTGCACTGTGTAGATGGGATTAGAGAATGGGCTCCAGTGATGAGAATGAGATTGCTTAGTCTTGTCGCTTCTTCCTAATCTGGTACACTACAGCCTCATTCTCTCTCTCTCTCTCTCTCTCCATCTGGTAGAATTTTCCACCTGTTAGACATTATAAAATGTGTTTAGATCAACAGAATCACTTCTACAGTACCATAGGGTACATACATGAACTACTTGCACACTATACAGCATATAGGCCAGGCATATATAGGCCAGGCATGGTGGCACATGCCTGTAATCCCAGCTGCTTGGGAAGCTGAGACAGGAGGCTCACTTGAGCCTAGTAGTTTAAGGCCAGCCTGGGCATCATAGAGAGATTGTCTCCTAAGGGAAGAAACAAAGTCATCAGAATAACATGAATCTTAGAGATACTATAAAAGATGTATTTGGAACACAAAATTTAACCTGAATGTCCTAGAAATGTTAAAAATTAATACTTCATATTTAAGGTAATGACTTTACAAGGATGATTATAACATTGGGGAATATCATTGCTCGGCTTTGCTTGGTTTTAATATAAAGATGTAGAATTTCTTTATAGGCCAGAATATCATCGTCATTGTGGCTGGAGCAAATTTACTTTTGAATACTGAAGACCTGAGAGAGGCAGGCAGTGTCATTAGCAGAGCCAAAGTAATGATCTGCCAGCTAGAAATAACTCCAACAACTTCTTTGGAAGCCCTGAAAATGGCTCACAGCAATGGAGGTAACTTTACTTATTTGTCACTCTGTCTATAAAAGCTTTTATCACTATCTTAATTAAAGTTAACCTTTTAAGTTAAGCAAAGCAATACTGTTTTTGTGGTAAAATATTCTTTCCTCCATCTACAAGATTTACTGTCCTGTAGTTCTTGATAATGTTAGAAAAACTTACAAATAGAGTAAAAATAACATGAGTAGAGTATCTGATATCCCTCAATATAAATCTGCATTTGAGTTAGCAGAAATGATAGGAGGGGTAAGTAGAATCTTGGCATCAGCCCATTGTCCAAGATACATGCTAGTGATAAGATGTTTTCCATTCTGAGAAGCAAAAGTTAATTGTATGACATGTCCAATCCTGCCCAGGTATGTATTGATAAACATCTCTAGGAGTCAACAGTTCGTTCTCTATTTCTTTTTATAGAACTTATCATTTCAATAAATAACAAAAGATCACATGTATTATTTTCTGTATTGCTGATATATATTAAGCAGCTCTTTCATTTGACTTTTGATTTCAGAAATTTCCAAACCTACCAAAACAGGCATAATTAAACCCAACACCCAACAGTTATCAACCCAAGGCTAATCTTGATTCATCTGCTTTTCCACTCATTCTCCCCTCTTGTTATTGTTTGGTTTTAGGGATTAAACCCAAGGCCTTGCCCTGAGCAACATCCCAGCCCTTGTTTTGTTTTGAGACATGATCTCACTAAATTACCCAGGCTGACCTAAAAATTTCCATCCTCCTGCCTCAGCCTCCCAAGTAGTTGGGATTGCAGGCATGTGCCACCATACTTGGCTCAGATAAATAGATATTTTTAAAGGTAGTTTTTGTTTTTGTTTTTGTTTGGGGGGAGGTTGGCCTCTGTCTCCTTTGGCTAGTGGAGAAAGCGTCTTCTGGATTAGAATTCCATTTCTGTCCCTTGTTGGCTCTGTGGTCTTAGAATTAGCTGCTTTTTCTGAACCTCACTGTAAAATACATATAGAAATATGCCCTACAGAATTGTTCTAAGGATAGAATGAAACAAAATATGATGCCAAGCATGTTATAGTACATGCCAGTAAATCCCATTTTTCTTGTCTCCTGTCCACTTTTCTCTTTAAATTAGAATTAGGATAATATCCTGATCCTAGCACCATTTGATAAGAAAAAACAAAATAAAAAGTAGCCACTCTAAGACAATGGCTTTTGCTTGATAGTCTACCAGTAGTTCTGTGCTTTATAATTTTAAAAAATACAGAGGGAAACACATTGACTTTTCCAGATAAAACTTTCTCAGTAGTATAAAAATCTTTTTAAAAAGTAGAACAGAGTGTGTGTGCAGGGTGTGTGTGTGTGTGTGTGTGTTTATATAAGTGATTTCTCACAAAGTGTATAGTGTTCTGTATAGCAGTAAATGGAAAATAAGTCACTGAAGTGATTTTGTGGAGAATTTTAAAGTGTGTGTCCTGATTTAACAAATTTTCCTCTTGGCAAAACATGCTGTGGCAAATTCTCACTGACATTTACTGTATTTTTAATGGACTTGAAGCTGTCAGAAAGCATTCTAAGCCAAAACCCATTCGGTTACATTTTCTCGAAGTGTCACGGATAAAGTCCAATGCTTATGGTAAGCATTCTCTCCACTGCGCTCATCCCAGCTGGAGGTGTGAATACAATGCGCCACTTCCCACTTCGCTCTCCCTCCTGCCTCTCTTTGTACAGATGAAAGCATTTTCTCATACAACTTTTCTTTCTTTCCCACTATCCGTTGCTTCTCAGAGATCACTTTCTGCTCTGTCCTGGTCTAGTTGCCTGTTTCCTGTCCAGCTTGTGGAGGAGAGGAAGGTATGTCCACCACAGCTGAGGAGCCAGCCTTTCACAGGTGAGGTAAGAGGAATCCTGCTGGGCAAGCCGCCTGACCCGAGCTGGCATCTGGCTGGGGCCCAGCCATCTTTGGGTGGGGTCCAGAAATGCTTCCTCTGTCAGCTGCCAGGCAGCTCTTGCATTTTAGGAGCTGGAGGTCCTGCAGCACAAGAAGAGGAGTAGATGATGGGGGCTACAGACGCCCTGGCACCCCTGACATTTCTTGTACAAGCCAGGGTGCCTGAGTATTCATTCCACATGATCTTCCTACCCAGTAGTTCCCTCCTATCTAGGGTGGGGAGATACATTCCAGACTCCCAGTAGATGTCTGAAACTTTGGATAACACCTACCTCTAATCTAATGCATCTTAACTAAGCATTTATCATGTACTGTGGCCATAACTTTTGCACTTTGAAGTACAACAGCAAAACTAGCACTGATTTCTTTTTTTTTTTTTTTTTTCTTCACAATTTTATGGATAGAAATGAGTTCTTCCCAGGCACGATGGTGCACTCCTACCCTATAATCTCAGCTACTTCAGAGGCTGAAGTAGGAAGATTAAGCTTGAGCCCAGGCTGGGCAACATAGTGAGACTCTGTCTCAAGATTAAAAAAAATAAATAAAAAAAGCACTAAAAGGGCTGAGGGTGCAGCTCATATAGAGCACCCTGGGTTCCATCCCCAGTGACTCAGTGTCATTGTAGAGCTTAGCAACCTCACCCTACATATTTTTTCTTATCTAAGTCAAGAACTTTTGCATTTTCACCTAGAAGAAACACTTCTCTTTGCAGCTTCTCTTTCGTATATCTGAATTGCCAGCATCTACTGTTGCATTTTGAGGTCATTGCTAGATAAAATACAGATCGCTGGAGCACAGGCACCGTAACATCACAGCAGTTGATCTGATGACCAAGGTGGCTCTCAGTGGCATCATGTCCCAGTCGGGATGGAGCAGGGTGGCATGAGATTTCATCACCTGACTGAGAATGCTACACAACTTAACATTTATGAATTATTCTTTCTGGAATTTTCCGTAATATTTTCAGACCCTGGTTGACCATAGGTAGCTGAAACTGTGGAAAACAAAACCACAGATGGGGAGAGGCTAATGAATGATATTGAAAGTATTGATACCTTGCATTTGTATGTCCTTTTAGCATACAAAGTTCTTCCATATACATTTGATCCTCAGAAATGCCTTCTGACAAAGATACGGCAGGCATTATTCTTTCAGACTGAAGATGAGGAGGCAGACTCAGATTAAATAATTTTCTCAGGCAACATCACACTAATAAATGGAAAACAGATTTGTAGACTCAAAGACCCAAGTTCTGTCTCCCAGACCACACTTTAAAAACAAAGCGCCACACACAGTTTGTAATAGCTAAAACTTGGAAACAGCCCAAGTGCCCATCGACTGGAAACTGGATAAAGAAGATGTGGGTTTTTTAATAAAATGGAGTACTATGCAGCCATAAAGAACAAGAAACTAGAGACATTTATAGCTAAATGGATGCATATTGAGGCCATACTCTTTAAGTGAAATAAATAGGACACACATGTGTAAATACCGAATAGTTTCTCTAGCGTGAGAAACTGAAAGTGTAAATAAGGATTAAAATGATTAAAACAAATAATTGATAATTTGAAATAGGAAAAGGTCCAAAGGGGTAGAGGTGGTGGGAGGGGAAGGGGAAAGGGAAGAAGGGAAAGGAAGAATTATGAGAAAAGAAAAAAAAATGGAAACAAAGGATGTAAATAGGGAAGGGTGGAGGGGGTGAAGGGCACACAGGTAATGGAAAAAATAAGAACCAAGATACATCATGTACAGGTACAAGCACCCAATGATAAATGTGAACGTATTGTATACCTAAAATGTACCAATGAAAGAATTAAAAAAAAAAAAGAAACTACTTTAGCTCAGTAGAAAATAAACTTTTACATATTAGGAAGAATTCAAATTCTAATTTTACAGATATTCTTTAACTCTTAATCCTAACAGAGCTCAAAAGGAATATTTATTTACATGTTAGGGAGAAAAGCAACTTCAATTATTTGTTAGGATGATGAAGTGAAGAAAATCTGCAAAATATTCCTTGTACCTGTGATAAGAGATGCTCAGTGTTATATATTCTATTCTATATATATAACCAAATAGGTGGTTAAAATAGCTTATCTTTTATGTATAACTTTTGTTATTCCTTAGTTATTGATTCTGTACATGACTTTGGAATTCTGGCGTGCATTTATGTTATGTGGAATAAGAACATTTTTTATTTTTTGTAATAGACTAAAAAAAAAAAAAAGCACCACATGCCCTTCATTTCACAGAAGTGAGCCTTTGTGAAGGGTATCTCTGGAAAAGTAAAATTCAGACCTTTTAACTGCCCAAAGTTTTATGGCCTAAACTTTGAGTATTTTTGCTGCCTAAGAAACAGAGAAGTCGCCAGACATAATGGTACACATCTGTAATCCCAGCACTTGGGAGGTCGAAGCAGGGGGATTGCCTCAAGCTCAAGGCCAATTTGGACTACACAATGTCTTAAAGAACTGAAGGGAAAGGAAAGGAAACAGAAACAGAGAAGAAGCCCTAGAGTATTTTCAGCAGTGTCTCCCCACACACTGCACTGCAGTATACACACAATGCATACACACACACACACACACACACACACACACACACACACGAGACACACCTCTATCTGGAAATCATCCAGTCAGGAAGCACTCATTCTCCAGCCAGGTCAGCTCCCTCCTATCTGGTAGATTCTAGCACATGCAAATGCAGTTTAGATACTATGAGTGTGTGTGTGTGTGTGATGCATCGTCATTTTCAGATGAGAGAGTAGATTAATGAAAGGAGAGTACTGGTTTGGGAATCATGAAGATCGGCCTCAAATCCAGAACTGCTCGCTTAGCAAATAAGGAACCTCAGTCGAGAAAGTCCGTTACTTGTTCCTGCCCTCCATTTGTTCTGTGAAACGAGAATCAGGCCGGAGCTCTCAGCTTGTTGATGTCACCGCGGACTGGTCACAGAGCACGGCAGGCAAAGCTCATGATCTGGTGAGCACCGAGTGTCTTGCCTGTTGCCCCTTGTGCTCATATGTGCTAATCAGCATTATCCCATCTGCAAGAAAGATGGTAAAGTCATCAGTATCATCGAAGTTTATTGTCACAGCTCTGTTATCTGTTAACAAGTAGCCACATGTCAATTATATACATTGTATAACTATATTATGTGTCAATTATTAAAATGTAGAGGCAAAGGACCCCATATCTTTGAATATGCTATCTCAGAATTCTTTCTCCCTGTCTTTATCAAGATTAAAACATTGCAGGGCTGAGGATTTAGCTCAGTGGTTCCACCACCTGCCTCAAAAGCGCAAGGTCCGGAGTTCTATCCCTGGTACCAAAAAAAAAAAAACATTGGTTTTCCCTCCCCCCCCAAAAAAACATTGGTTTTTAGAGACAGGACTTAAAACATTAAAAAAAACTTGGTAGCCCTGTGTGGCCCCATCCCTGCCAGGTCACGTTGCAGTGGGGAAGGAGGCCCACTAGGAGCTGTTGCTGGGGCTGCTGGTGATGAAATGATGTGCGCTGGTTCTGGTCTTCATATCCATTTCAAAGCAAATAAACAACAGGAACAATTACAAATAACTGGCATTGTAAGATCGCCAAGATTAAATCGTAGGTATGATACAAAGTATCTTTTAATGCCACTTTAGGTCTTTTCCATTTGGCAAACAAAAATTTTTGGCTGGCCATCTCAATTTTGACAGTAACATTATCCAGCTCATGAGCCAAGTGCTGCTCAAGTCGCAGAAAAGAACCTCCAGGGGAAGAGTCAGCGAAGACAGCGTTGTGGGTACCCAGGGTCCTCACACCTCCTCAGCTCAGGGTGATTTTCTTTCCTGTTTTCTGAGCTAGTTCTTAGGACCTTTTTGTCTCCCCAGCCCCTGTGTCCCCCACAGCAGCACATTAAGAACTTCCGCTTCATTTCCCTGTATTTTAGCCCATCCAGCTGCTGCCCAGGCCTCACTAGTTCTTCACTGACATTACTGTGTCAGCCATTGACTTGCAGTAAAGATAACCAGGAGTTTAGTCCATCTCGCGCTGTAATGAATAATAATCACTGGTGGGTCCTGCCAGTCACCTCTGCAGCTCCGAGTCACACCAGAAAACATCGGGTATTCTGTCCTTTTGCCTGGTCCCGGGGTGGCATCATCTTTTCCATCCTGTCAATTACAAATTTGTTCTTCACTCTAACTCCATCTACTAATTCTTCCTAACACTTTCTCATTGGTAAAGGATTTCTGCTTAGTGGTGGTAGCACGAGCCAAGATGAGCTTCCTCTTTATGGCATTTTACTTTCCCCCTAAATTTTGTTCATCTAAACTTAGGTATCACACTCTAGGCCCACGTATTCAGTTATTATTGGTAAGAAATCTCCCTCAGTAAAATACAAGCAGATAAGGTTTGACTGATTTCATACAATATTTGTGATAAAATGTGTTTTTATTATGGAAAATTTCAAATACACAGGGACACACAGAACAGCATGGTAAGCCCATATACACTGTCATTTAGTTGCAACAGTTATCAAGACATGGCCAGTGTTATTTCTTCTGCACCGCAGCTCGTTACCACCCACCCACCATCCACTGCAAAACCTGGATATTACATCATTTCATTCCTAGGGGGCCTGTTTTGGGTTTTGTTTGTTTGTTGAGACAGGGACTTGCTATGTAGACCTGGCTGGCCTCAAACTGGCAGTACTCCTGCCTCAGCCTCCTGAGTGCTGAGTTTGTAAGTGTGGGCCAGTTTTTAGTGGAAGATACTGTATAGGTTTAAACAATGTTGTCTTTTCATGATCTACAGCACTTAATCTATAATCAGGTTTCCTCTCATCATCTTTCACAGCTGCCTTTTTCACTTCTAATAAATTATAGAAATCTTCCTCTGCAAAGCAGAGAGCTACTTCATCCTTTTTAGCAACTGCAGAATATTGTATTGGGTGGATATCGTAACTTTTTTAACCACTTTGATAGATGTGTAGATTTTCTTTTCCATTACAAACAGCCATGTGAACATCACTGTGTATCATCTTTGCAAGCCTGTGGATTTCTGTACAATAGGTTTAGAAAAGAAATTGCTAGGGCTGGGGATTTAGCTCAGTGGTTTCGCCACCTGCTGTGCAAGTGCAAGGACCTGAGTTCGATCCCGGTACCAAAAAAAAAAAAGAAAAAGAAAGAAAGAAAGAAATTGCTAGATTGGAGATCTTTTGAAAACAAAAGGAACTTCTGTGAGAGTGACTGCACCCTCCTCTCTGCACTGGTAGCTGTTCTAAGCAGTGCTCTGACCCTGACGAGTACACACTCAACCACACTGGGTGAGCAAGAGTGTTTAGATTTAATGCTTGTGGAAAACAGGAAACGATATATTGCTCAGAAGAGCTCAGAAGTAAGTGGAGGAGTTAGAATGCTGGGCAGTGGGGACTGTTCTGCAAAACCGGCATCACTAAGGCCTTGCGCAAGTGGGAGAACCAGTGAAAGAGATTTTCGCTGGGCTACAGCAGCAAAAGGCGAAAGAGATGGGTGGACAGGCGGGGGTGTAAAGGACAATATAATAACAGTAATAATCCTCTACTTTTGTACAACACTTTACAGTTTACACAGCGCTTTTATGTCCATTTTCTAATTTAAGCTGCACAAGAGTCCTGTACAGAAATCTGAGCAGCTAAAAATACACCCCAGAATATCTGTGGGTGGACATTGTGGATTCTAAAATAATAATGTGGAACTAGTGTTAGCCATACTGGACAAGACCACTGACTGAACCAGAATGTTAAGGAAGACCTAGGAAGGTCCAGAGAGGCCAGACAGCCTCACCAGGCTGCAGCAGTGGGCTGCTTCCATCAGCGCGTGCTGATGGGCTTCTCCCCAGGAATGCAGAGAGGATCGCTGCCAAGCTGCCTGTGTGAGAGCCACCTGGAGAACTTGTGAGTGTGCAGACCCCTGACTAACCCCCCAGAGGTTCTGCGTCAGTGAGTTTGACGTGAAGTCTGGAAATCCACGTTTGAACACATTCTCCTAGTGACACTGATGTGTGACTAGGTTTGTGAACCACTGTTCTACAGGAGTCTCTGGGAACTGCAGTTGAGGATTTTACTCTGTGGCTCTGTAGTCAGGTAGAACTCCATAACAGGTAGGTCAGCGGACCCCCGATGATAAAAACACTAGCCAGTCTAGTCCAGCACTCTGCTGAATAAGGGTTGTGACAAAGAGTGAGCTTCCTACAAATGTAATTGCTGAGATCTGTAAAATCGCTTACAGAGTTTGGCACCAAACTGTTTTAAAAGACACTGAATTTCAGGATTGAGGGCATGGTTGCTGTTGACAGAGTCCTGGCATAGAGAAGAAAGAGTTCTGTTTCAGGAAGGTCAAACCCTGAACTTATAGCCAGAGGACCCTGGGGAGGAGTTCAGCCTAACCACGTCCCAGGGAAGGGCCTTCAAAATATGACTTCTCTCTGAACCTCACTTTTCTCCTCTGAGAAATTCACTTCTCTGGCATGTAGTGGCTGTCACACTCTTCCTTCCCTATCCCTTCTATCCCTGTTCATCCTTCTCTTGGAGGCTCATAGTCAAAGCTGGTACTCAGCCTCTCACTGCCCAGCATTTCTCAATTTTTTTTTGTTAAGTTTCCAGATTGCCCAAGAATGTCAGCTTGTGTGTGTGTGTGTGTGTGTGTGTGTGTGTGTGTGTGTGTGTGTTGGCATGCATGATTGCAATGTAACTGGGAGACATGGGTATACAAAATACACATATGCACCTGAATTTCCTACATACTGTTTTTACCAGGGAAATGTTGAACTCTGTTGTTTCTTTTCTGTCATCTCTTTTTTCTCCCCTGGAAAATGAATTTATGAACTGGCCTTACAACAAAGCACTTAAAGCAACCCACGGAAATGTTGACTAGCCTGTTCTCATTCATACAGGTTCTTCCATGTCACAACGTTTTTTTTTTGTTGGTACCAGGGATCGAACTCGGGACCTTGCGCTTGCGAGGCAGGCGGCAGCACCATTGAGCTAAATCCCCAGCCCATTACACAACATTTTACTTTAATGTTCTGCTTACCCCTCACTTAACTCTGGAATCACCTTGGTTGTAAATATTGATGCTTACCTTCAAAGCTGAAATGCTGCACAGTGAAACATCAAGGAAACAGAAAAAAGAACGAAATGGTACTAAAAAATAACTATAGTTGGGGATTTTTCCTACTAAATGTCTGTAAATGCATCATGTTAAACTTGGTAACTGTTGAACCCCCTTCCTTTTCCTTTGTAGTAAGAACATTGTTCAATCCAGCTCCTGCCATTGCTGACCTGGATCCCCAATTCTATACCCTCTCAGACGTGTTCTGCTGCAATGAAAGCGAGGTAAGGATGAATTGCTTTGCTTATTCTGTGAGCAACCAGAAGACTTTCACACAAGTGGACAAAGCAGAAAGGCAGGATTAACCACATCAGTTTGGTCACAAGAGAATTCTTAGACACAGTTGAAAACAGGTTTTTTCACTTTACTGGGGTATGGAGAGAAGGAAATTAGTAAATCCTAGGACTGGGGTGAAGAATTCACTGAGCCACCTCCATAATGTGGCACTTACCAAACCTCAGTTTTAGCCCCTTCCCTGCCCTCACATTATTAGTATTTTATTTTCCTTTCTAATGATTCTATATTCTATAGTCCACTTAGTATTAGAGTTGCCAAGTTTAGCAAATAAATGTGCAAATGCCCAGTGAAATTTGAATTTCAGATAGTCAATGAATAATTTACTAGACATACTTAAATATTCCAAAATTATTTGTTGTTTTCTGAAATTCGGATTTAACTGAGCTTCTGATATTTTATCTAGAAGCTGTTAGATCAGCTCTACTGAGTACACCACCCCTGAAATGTTTGCTGCCTTCCATTATTTGGGCACATATTGTGACATTTGGTTGCATCATCAATGGACAGTCACAGGTTCCTCCGTTGCTAACATAGAAAGGGCTTTAGGGGCCTCTGCATTAGGAGAGAAATTGTGGGGTTCATAATGTATATATCTGTACAAAATGTCTATCAGTTGCTCTTCATTGAGTATTTTTAGGAAGAAAATTGTAGTATTTTTCCCTCTTTTTAGGCCAGACAGCATTAAACTAGAGCTCTCTCCCATTGTCTGGACGCAGGCTGTGAACACACATCGTCAAAGGAAACACACAGAGGAACAGTAGTTGATGAACTATTAATTTTCCACTTGGTTTGAAGCCCAAGTGACAGTTTCTAGGATTTCTTGACCTGTTTCTTGATAGAACATACAGGATGCAAGAAAGAAGACTGGCACATGGAAGCTAATTTTAACAAGCCACAGTAGTTTATGCAATATTTCTGAGCAACCACCGTGGCCAGGCACTGGGCTAGGAAAAAGGAATTGTGGAAGATAGTGACCATTTCACAATAAGAGGTTAGATTACTTTCAACCGACAACCACTCAGATTTCCCTGCTAGACATTTAAAAGGCAGTCTATTTATTCTTCAGACATTCGTCATGGCCCAAATTATATATTCAGTACTTCTATCTTCTGCATTAAATTACAAGTTCGATGGGGTCAGGACATCTGTCTTACTATTGTAGTCCTAGCAGCCATCCCTGTGTATATAGCTCTCTTGCTGCATAATAAATTACCACAAAATTTAGTGGCTTATTTAACATTAATAGTTATTGTTCCCAGTTTCTATAAGTCGGGAATTCAGACACATTACAATGTGGCCTGTCTATCTGCTCTACCATGCCTAGATCCTCAGCGGGAAGACTTAAAGCTGAGGGATGGAATCATCTGACATCTTCTTCATGCACATGCTCACTAGGTGGTGCTGGCTGTCATCTGGGGCATAGTGGAGTCATAGGCCACAACACTTAACGTATGGCCTCTCCTTGTGGCCTGGGATTCCTCACAACAGGGTAGCCAGGTTCCAGGATCCAGCATGGGGGAGTGGAGCTTTAGGTAGAAACCATGTTGGCTTTTATGATTTAGCTTTAAAAGTCACAACACATCATCCCTTCTACCCCATTCTTTTGGTTAAAGGAGGAACCCTACCATTTAATAAAACATTATATTGTCATAATGTATTAGGTTTTGCCATTGCTGAGAGACAATTCCCAACACCCACAAAGGAGGAGAAGTTTTAATTTAGCTCACGATTCAGAGGATTCAGTCTATGGTTTCCAGGCTCTAAGGCAGGAACATCATGGCACAAGGGCATGGCAGAGTGAACATGCTTAGTTGTGTTTTTGTTTTTTTGTTTTTTTTTATGCCGGGGATCGAACTTGGATCCTTGCGCTTGCGCAGTAGGCGGCAAAACCACTGAGCTAAATCCCCGGCCCAAACATGGTTAGTTAATGGCAGCCAGGAAGCAGAGAGGAAAGGGTGGAGCCAAGGACAAGAACATACTCTTCTGGGTCACACCCAAAGTGACTCACCCCCAAGCAGGGCCCCCTCCTAAGAACACATTCAGCCTTGAACTATCAATGGCTTAATTCACTGATGAGTGCAGCACCCCCAAGGTCCAGTTACCTTCCAAAAGCACACCTCTGAACACATGAGATTTGGGGGAATGTTTTAAATCTAAACTATAACTCTGTAAAATAGCAGGTACAGTGATATATATTAATACAGTTATCTTTGGAAAATGACACCTGCCACGTGTACCAGCACAAAGTTGGCACCTAGCAAATACTTATTCAATGAACGAACTCTGACCTCTAGGAAATTGGTCTCAAATATTTAAAACAAAAAAATTAAAACATTTCAGTGTTCTTATGGATGGATTCAAACAATTTACGTTAATGTAAATTCATGCTTAAGACACTCTGAGCTGGTATAGCGGTGCACAGCTGTAATCTTAGCTACTGAAGAGGATGAGTCAGGAGGATTGCAAGTTCAAGACCAGCTATACGATTTACTGAGATCTTTTCTATAAAAATTTTTTAAATGGAGAGGGAGCAGTGGCTGGAGATGTAGCTCTGTGGCCCCTGGATTTGATCTCTAGTACCACAAAAGAAAAAAACAAAAAGAAACCTCCCTCTGCTTTAACCAAACCACTGATACACTGATATACAAATATAAAAAAGAAACAGTGAAAAGATATAAGCTCAAAAATCGGATGTAACTCCACAGATCAAAAGTATAGCAATTAAGCCAGGCATGGGGGTGCACACCTGTAATCCTAGCACTCGGGAGGCCAAAGCAGGAAGATCACTGCAATTCGAGGCCAGTTTTGGCTGCATAGTGAGTTGAAGGCCAGCTTGAACTACATAGCGAAGCCCGATCTGAAACCGCACACACACAGAAGTAATGTAACAGCTTCATGGAGCGTTCCAGCTTTTGATGTGCTGTACACCAGGTGCAGAACCGGCAAGAGTGGTAGAAAGCTCACATCCTGTGGGTAACTGGCACTAAAAGTGTGCTGCTCGTGAGAGAGCAGCAGTGTCCATGACTAGAAAACATGCATGTGGGGCTCTGCTCATCTGCTAATAGTGAAAGGTGGAAGAATCTGCTACCCCTCTGCCTGAGGCTACAGTATTTATTATTTTGGTACCGGGGATCGAACTCAGAACCACTGAGCTAAATCCCCAGCCAGGGCTACAGTATTTTTAAGGCTCCCAACCTGAGGAGATAGAAGGACAGAGACACTGCCTCTCACCAGGAGGGAAACCAAGCCAAGCACTGGCTCAGTACATTGGCAGGAACTCCCTATGGTCAATAGGCTACCTGTCTCCAGGTGAGAGACTCTCCGGGTCCTAGTAAATCGAACTCTGAAACCACTAGAAAGTCAGGGAAGGCCAGATGGGAGATGATGTGTGCACAACTCATAGCCAGACAGCGAGTCTGCAGACAAAGTAGCCAAATGTGGGAGACCGCAGTATTGATTATGCCCAAAGCAGGCTGTAAGCAGTGCAGGCTGTGAAGAGTTAACCCCACAGTTGGCTTGTTTTGAGAACCGAGTCCCCCCGCCCCGAACCCTAAGTCCTGAGGTCAGAGTAACTCGCACCCAAATTCCATTCCCACAACTAAAGCCTTCTAACGAGAAGGACAGTGTTCTAATTACAACTATATATTTTCTCTATTTTGTTCCTAATTCAAGAATGCTTTGTCTTGTCTTTTATGAGCCTTGCTTACATTAATTTTCATAAAAACCACATGACTGCGTATCATCATGCACATAGTTCTATCCTTGTATGTAGCTCACCTTTATCCCAGTTGATTACCAATAAAAATCAGTGGCATGGACTGGCCAGCGCCTTTGTTGGTTGCACTGGCATTGGCCATCTTGTGCCCCATTTTCTCTCTCTTAGTTCTGTTGTTTAGGGTTTTTTCTCCTCAGGCCTGTGCTGTACACTGGGCAGGAGACTGGAGCCTACTGCAGAGGTTTCCAGTAACATTTCAGGGGTCCGCAGTAACTGAATGCTGTAGAACTTAGCCAACAGTTGGTCTAAAGATGAATGCAACTAGGGCTGAGGATTTAGCTCAGTGGTTCTGCCGCCTGCCTCGCAAGTCCAAGGTCCCAAGTTTGATCCCCATACCAAAAGAAAAAAAAAAAAAAAGATGACTGCAACCAAGAGGAAACTAATAATAAAACAAAACAATGCAAAAAAGACTTTAACATTAGAATGATTAATATTCACTTTAAAAGAAAAAACTGAAAGAAAAGCAGAACAAAGCCACAGTATAAGAAGATGAAAAACAATCCATTAGAACCCATTGAAAATGAAAATTGTCATTAAAATTTGTTTTAATCATTCATTAGAAAAATAAACATTAGATTAGAATAAAGTAGCACACTGAAAGAGACTTGATCCATTCACCTCCAGGTGGGGAAAGTCACTGAGAAAGCAAGGCAGAAAGAAAAATATTTTTGAAATATTAAAGGAGAATTTAGAGAAGGATAGCTTGAAAGGCTGTAGTAAGTTTAATGAAGCGAAAGATGGAGAGAAAGGAGGGGCTGGAGAGTAGTATATTATATTGGGAAAACTGCAAGATGTTTTCTGGGATTGAAAAAGGACATGAAGGGCTAGGGATTTAGCTCAGTGGTGCCGCGCAAGTACAAGGTCCTGAGTTTGATCCCTAGTATTGCAAAAAGAAAGAAAGAAAAAGAACATGAAAAGTATATAGGCTAACTTTGCTATTTACATGTAATCTTTGGAAGGCAGAAGGCAAGAAGCAACCACCCTCTTTCTGTCCCTTATATTTTATCCCCTCATGGGCAGGTAGCACTCACACCCAGGGTGGAACACCCTTAATCCTATTCAGGACATGCCAAACCAATCAGGGGACTCATTTGGTAATCACACACCCTTAATCCCAGCATCACATTCTCTAGATTCAGCCACCTCTGGAAAAGCCCCACCTATGACCCCATGAAGCTTTGGGGGGACATCTAGACTCAAGCCATAACACATACCCTAAATTCTTGAGTGTGTGTCTTCTAAGAGGGAATATACATAATGCCATTATCACACTTAGGAAATACAGTCATTTTATACTGTCATATGAGATATCTGGGCCATATTCAAATTCACCTGTTTGTTCCAAGAATGTCTTTTATAGCTAGTGGTTTTTTGTTATTCTTTTTTATTTTCCTGCACCAGTACAGTATCCATCAAAGTTTCTGTCACATTGGTGGTTATAAAAAAGGAGGGAGACACATTTTCTAGAAAAGCAATTCTGGAAGTGGATTTCCATTGTTTTCACCAGTTTCCTTTTCCTCTGTGTATTCAAGGCTGAAATCTTAACCGGCCTCACAGTGAGCAGCCGGGCAGAAGCTGGGGAAGCCACCCTAGTGCTGCTGGCGAGGGGCTGCCAGGTCGTAATCATCACCTTGGGAGCTGACGGCTGTGTGACGGCGTCACAGACAGAGCCTGCTCCAAAGCACATTCCCACAGAGAAAGTCAAGGCTGTGGACACCACGGTAGGTTTTAAACTTTAACAATCCTTCTTGGCCCTTCAGAGTCTTTATTTAATGAGTAAGCTACTTTGCTTGAGTTTTGCATAATGAGATAAAGGCCTAGGAAGTGATATGGTAGAGAGGAACATCCAGCAAGAGCACTGTCTTAATCCCTCTCAAACTCAGTCACTGAGCCTCTCTGAACCTCAGTTTCCTCGTCCATAAAATCAGAATGGCAGTAAAATTACACTTTTCATTCAGTCCCTATTATGTGCCGGTCACATGCTAGGTGCTGGGGATATAGTAATGAACCAGGCAGAATCTCTGTGACCCTGGAGCTTAGTTTCGAAACAGTAAGCAGCCATGTCTTACAAGGCTCTCGTGTGGAATGATTGGCCAGGAACCTTGCTTAGCAGAGATTGCTCTTTTAGGCAACAAATAATAGCAGCTCCCATTTACCACATGCTTGCTATCTCTTCTGCATGCATGTCATTTAAGCTGTACAATTATATAAGCCAGGTACTGTTACTGTCCTCATTTTACTGAAGAGGAAGCTTGCTTAGAATCAGTAACCATAAGTAACAGGGCTGGGGTTCAAAACTAAGCTTGTGTTGTCCACAAATTAGACGTGTGTGTGTGTGTGTGTGTGTGTGTGTGTGTGTGTGTGTGTGTGTCTGTATTAGGACAGATGTACTAGATGAACAAGTCATGGCTACAAAGTAGGAATGAAGAGGAAACAAGTTTGAAAACAAGGTTCATGGTTCCCTTACAACCTGGGAAATAAAACTTACTTGTTTAGTGGTAGAATTCAGAAAAGCTAACTAGAAAAGTAAGTAAACTTCAGGGACAAGAAACTAGAGTTAAGGAAGAAGAAAAGTTTTAAGATTTTTATGTGTAAAGAACTGATTATTTATAAAATATATCCTGGTTTGTTTTTATGCTGAGAAACAACTTTAAAATGTGGATCATTTATCAAAAAAGAAGTCCAAAAAAAGTCTCAGGGGGAATCAGATGAAGTTATGAATATAAATATACTTTGAAGATATGTAAGTACAATAAATACTTACACAACATAAACTCAGTGCCTGGTTGCCTTTCAAAATGTGCTGTATGGAGAATTCAATAAATCATGCTTAGTCTTATAATTGTCTTCATATTTAGTCATTTCTGAAACCATTAGGGTTTCTTTGTTTTATCAAGAAGATCAGGAACCTGAATTTGAGAGGTTCTCTAGTAGTTTAATCTTCCGTTAGACCAAGACAACCTGTGTCCTAAATTAAAGTGATGAGCATTTATCTTGCTGAGCTGAAAAGATGGCAACCCTTCATGGACACACAGAAGTGGCTCGGCCACTCCTCTCAGACACGTCTAGTCACCAGTCGTATTGGTTGTAAGCGGCAGAAGCACAACTCAAATGGGGTCATTTGATGCACACAGTTGGGAAGTTGGCAGGTACGGCAGGACGCAGAAACTAAACCATGACATTGGGGGTTTCACCCACTTTCCCTGTCAGCTCTGCCTTCCTTGTGGTGAGCCTTGAGCTCACGCAGGTCTCAAGTGTGATCCTTGGCAGCTCCATGTCCACCGTGACCCAAGTCATGTCCTATCCCTGGTGTTAAAAAAAATCAGAGAGCTCTTATCAGAGGATGGGGAGTAGATGCTGATCAGACCGAGGAAGCAAATCATGTTTATCACAGAATGGTCCTCCACAAGTGCACTGCTTGGGCCACAGGACTATGTTAGAAAGAGACTGGCCTTAGATGAGTTCAGATCCAAATTAGAGTCGTGATCCTCAGATAGGAAAGACTGGGTTTCTCAGACCCTGACCAGTTACAGGTCTGCAACTATGAAATACATCAGTATGCACTGAGAGGGCTTTTGCATTTTGGTGATGCTATTTTTGCCCTTTCATTTGGATTCTTAGCACATGTTATTTTTTAGGTTTTAGAATATTGAATAGGTTTGAAAGATAAAGATCCAAAATCCACATCCCCTTCAGGATAAATGCTCTTTTTTCTGATGGGCTCGAAGACCACCAGACTAGAGTTCCAGCCCTGCTTCTCCTGAACATTTGCCATCACTGTGGGAAGTCAGGTAACTTCTCAGGGCCTTACTTTCCTCCCCTCAAAAATGCATCCATGGGCCGGGGATTTAGCTCAGTGGTTCCAGCGCCTGCCTCACAAGCGCAAGGTCCCAAGTTCAGTCCCTGGTACAAAAAAAAAAATGCGTCCATAACATTAACATTGTGACCTAGAAGTAACTGAGGTGGAGAGGAAGTAGTGCCTAATTTACCTTTTGACTGTAGAGATCTTTAGTCCTATAGCTTCGTATTTCCATTCATTCGTTCATTCAACAAATACTGAGTTCTGATCACATGCCCCAGCGTCTATGGCCATCCCACCCTGAATGCACCCAATCTCATCTGATCACATGCCCCCCCCCAAAAAAAAAGAAAGAAAAAAGAAATAGAATAACCAGTGTATTTTAATATGTCCAAAGATTTTTAGTTTCCTTGCAGAATTTGAAGAGGAATTAGTAATTGGTATGTAGAAAACTGAGGGAAAAGAAAACATGAAACAGGTTTCAGCCCTAGGTCATCTAGAATCTAAGAGGAAAAAAGTATGATTAAATAAGTAGAATCTTTGTACATCACAAGGCTATGCATGCATAGGCATAATAATGTAAATGCCAATTAGTGATTTACTAAAAATGGAGATTATTAATCATATTGTGAAGATGAAAGGATAAGGTGAATGTGTGTATTTGTGTGCACTGAAGCAAAATGCTCGTCTTCTATAGTTGGAGGTAAAGAGAAGTTATCTAAAATGGGTTTGAAAATAATATTATAAGCACATTACCAGAAGTATAAATATCAGAGAAACCACTAAAAGAATTTAAAGTATTTCCCTCATGGTAATGGAAATGGAGAAGAATGGAGCTTTTATACTCTAAGCCTTATCTTTTCAAACTATGTGTATGAATGACTTTGATTTCAAAACAAACTAAATAACACAAGAGACCACTTCACAATCCCAGGATAGCCATAATAAAAAATAAGTGTTATCGGGCCGGGGATTTAGCTCAGTGGTTCCATCACCTGCCTCGCAAGCGCAAGGTCCTGAGTTTGATCCCTGGTACCAAAAAAAATAAAAAATAAGTGTTATCTAGGATATGGAAAAGTTGGAACTCTTTTACAGTGCCAGTGGAAATGTAAGATGTTCAGTCACTTTGGAAAATGATCTGGAACGGCCTCAAAAAGTTAAATATAGAGTTACCATAGGACCCAACAACTGCACTTAACAGGCATATGCCCAAAAGAAATGAAAACATGTCTACACAAAAACTTGTACGCAGGGGCTAGGGATTTAGCTCACTGGTTCTGCCGCCTGCCTCACAAGCACAAGGTCCCAAGTTCAATCCCTGATACCAAAAAAAAACCAGAAAAACTTGTACACAAATATTCATAGCCACACTATTCATAATGGCAAAAAATTGGGAACAACCCAGAGTTTATCAGCAGATGAATGGATAAATTGTGGTACTTATATCTGTATGATAGAATTTTATACAGCCATTAAAAGGAATACTGAGACATGCCATGACATGAATAAACCTTCAAAGCATTATACTAAGTAAAAGAATTCAGATACCAAATATCCAGAATAGATAAATCCCTAGACACAGAACATAGATTGGTGGTTGCCAAGGGCTGGGGGAGGAGGAATGGGGAAATAGGTAAGGAGTTTTGCCTTAGAGATAAGGATTTTTGCTTTGTAGTAATAGGATGTTTTGACAGAAGCTATACAGCATTGTGAGTACTATACCAAATGGCACTGTTACACACTTTAAAATGGTTTTTATTAAACTATAAATTATTTTTAAAGGAATAAATTACTGATTCATGCTATGACATGATGAACCTTGAAAACATACTAAGTTAAAAAAACAAAACAGGCATAAAAGGCAGTGTATTGTGTGATTCCATTTCTCTGAAACATCCAGAAAAGATAAATCCATGGAGGAAGAAAATAAACTGATAACACAGGAGGATTAAGGATAACTACTAATGGGTATGAGATTCTTCTTGGGGGTTAATGAAAATGTTCTGGTGTAGTGGTAATAGTTGAAACACCTGTGAATATGCTAAAAACCACTGACGTGCATAGCTTTAAAGAGTGAATTTTATATATGAATTATATCTCACTCTTAAAAAAAAATAAGCTCAAACAACCACCAAAAGTTCCTCCACTGAACTTCAGTGCAAACCTACCAAATGGGCTGTCAGCATACCCGACAGAGTAGAGGTAAAACTGGCAGGAAAAACCAAGGTAATTATTTTCTGGCTCTGCAGTCTGCCTCATCTTAGTGCTCTTTGTCCTCTCATCCAGCACTCTCATTACTAAAAGGCTTGCCTGTTCAGAAGTTTACTAAAGAGCTAATTCACATGTAGGATGAGGCACTCCCAGGGAGGCATTTCCTTCACATTTGTCAGGAGGGTATTACTTGCTCTCCATCCGTTTGTAACCTTCTCACTTGTCTCCTCCTCCTAATCCCTTATTAATACATCAGGGATGACCCGGTGGAGGAAATCTCATTAGTTAGTTGGCACTTTGTCCACTTGAGTCCGACAGCCAGCCCTAGAGGAAGCCGTTTCCCATTCTACGTCAGTGCTGCTGCAGCCTGCTGTATTCAGTTCTGCTCACTGTTAATAGTTGAATATATCACTTCTATTTTTACATCTGTTTTTCCCGTTGTGCTACAGTGAGATGGTGGCAATAGCTACAGATGTCCTCAGCTCGGTTTGGAAGACATGACAGATGTATCTCTTTTCCCATCTCTCTGTTGTCTCTGAATCTCAGCCTCAAAGTGACAGGGCGCTCATCTCCTCACTCTGTTCTTTCTAACCTGAAGGTTAGGGCAGTGGTGGCTACCTATGGCATGTGTGTTACTGTGTTTTTCTCTTAAGACAAAAGATGTTATAATATGTGAGTTGTTTTTTCTAAACTAAAACCTTGGTGTTCAGGTTTAATTGCAGTGTTGGCACTTTGTGATAAATAAGTGAGTTTGGGGTTGTAGTTTGGGCACTGGGTCTCTAAAAGGTTCGCCAACACTAGGGTAGGAGTTCTGCTGTCTTGGATTCAGGATTGCACTGAATTCGCATTCTGTGTGCATTCCCATGTACATCCAAGCATGGTAATATGGTAGGGTCATTGTGATAGAATGATATAAGATAATGGTAGTTAATATTACCCTGCAATTTCTGTAAAATTCTTGCTACGTAAATTGCTTTTCTTTATGTCAGTGATTAAGACCTAGAACAGTGATGGTGAACCTTTTAGAGATGAATACCCAAACTGCAACCCAAAACCCACTTACTTATCGCAAAGTGCCAACACTGCAATTAAACCTAGATACTGAGGTTTTATTTTAGGAAAAACAACTCATACATTAACATCCTTTGTCTTAAAAGAAAAACACAATAACACACATGCCATAGGTTCGCCACCACTGTCCTAGGATCCACAACATTC